>NC_062188.1:17391229-17413729 GCF_912470025.1 Vespa velutina | reverse complement strand
TTTAATATCCTACGAGGCCGACGCACGTCGGGCGCCTTTCGAAAGCGTTGACGAAAATTCCTCAGCGCTTTCAACCCAACAAACCAACGAACCAACCATCCAACCAACCAACCACCCATTCATCCATCCATCCATCCATCCATCCATCCATCCATCCGCCCATCAACCACCCACCATGTATATCTTCCCCTCTTTAACCATATTTTCTTTTTTTTTTCTTTTCTTTTCTTTTCTTTTTTTTTTTGTTTGATTTTTTCCCTTTTTTTCAAGGTCCAATCCATGCTATCTAACTTAATACCGTATTAACGATAGTTTAAAAAAGAAAAAAAAAAAAAAAGAAAAAAAGGATAATTAAAACGATCGACCATTTGATACGAATCAAGTTATCCTATCTGATATACGATTTAATATTTTGGACGTATGAACGTAGAAAAGGAGGAAGAAGAGGAAGAAGAAGAAGAAGAAGAGGAGGAGGAGGAGGAAGAAAAAAGAAAAAGGAAAAAGAAAATGAACAAATAGAAAAAAGAAGAAAAGAAATGATCGGACCACTCGAAACTTCGATTTTTTTCTTTCCGTTTTTTTACCCTCCTTTTTTCTTCTTTTTTTTTTTTAATCCGGCAGCGGGCAGGTAGATAGATAGATAGGTAGGTAGGTAGGTAGGTAGGTAGGTGGATATCTTGCCTAACTTACCTACCTACCTACCTACCACTTTTAGCTTTTCCCGTCGAATCTCGTGGGACACGCGAATTAACATGGCAAACCCACGGACCGCTTGATATATTTATAAACCTGTATACGTGACGACACGATTCTTTTCCTTCCTTGTATTCTTTCTTTCTTTCTTTCTTCCTTCTTTTATATCTCTCTCTATCTCTCTCTCTCTCTCTCCCTCTCTCTCTTTCTCTCTTTCTCTTTTACATATAAACCTCCATTTTTAGAGATCAACGAATAACGAATAAAAGATTATTTTACGTGTAGAATAATTGAAAATACGATGGATCGAATGATTTTATTTATAAAAAAAATAAACAAATATTGCAAATAAGTATTTAAAGTCATGAGCGAGAGAGAGAGAGAGAGAGAGAGAGAGAGAGAGAGAGAATAAGTAAGAGGAAGATAAAAGTAGATAGATAAATAGTAATAAGAGAACGAATTTAAGATATACGGTTTTCGAATGAGCCCGTAGAGAACCGAAAAGGAATCGATGCGAAGTATTACACCGTTATCTGTGTTCGGCGATCGGCCGGACGGCCGAGTCGCGTCTGGCGCGAATTCACAGCGTGGGTAGCCTTTTTCGTTCGGCGGCGGTGGCGGTGGCGGCAGCGGCGGCGGCGGCGGTGGTGGTGGCGGCGGCGGCGACGTCGGCGGCGGCGGCAGTGACGGCGGTGGCAACGGTGGTGGCGGTGGTGATGTTGACGGTAGTGATGGTAATGATAGTGGTAGTGGTGATGGTGGCGGCGACGGCGAGAGCACATAGAGACACAACACACACACACACACAGAGAAAGACAGAATTATGTGATAGTGATAATATGTATATATGGTAACACGCATATATATACATATATATATATCCGTGAGTACGTATTCGTACATTAATATATGAATATCCAATGTGTATGTATATGTGTGTTGTGCGCATGTGTATTGTGCGCACGTGTATGTGTACTATTACGATAACAGAGAGTGAGAGAGAGAGAGAGAGAGAGAGAAAGAGAGAGTGAAAGAGAGAAAGAGAGAATAAGAGAAGAGTCGCGCGCGTCATATTAATGCGCATGCGCGAGTCGTGCACAGCACGCGCCCTCCGATGTGCCTTCCGCACGGTCGAGCATCTCCACCATTCAGAATCGATGATGTCACGAAGCGGAGGCAGTATCCCCCACCAAGGGTATCTAACCGCATCTAGTGGGGGTAACCCAGGGAGTTTCTTATTGGTCGAGGTTAAGCGATGTAGCCGCGGCTCTAGCTGTTAGCCACGACCCAACGAGAGTTCGCCAAGTCGCACCGTGCCAGTCCGTGCGTGTACTTTGCCTAATAATATTTCCTCACGGCGAGGAGAGCGCACGGCGAGTAACGCGCACGGGGTTCCAAAAGAACAAGAGAGAAAGAACGCAGGAGATAGATACAGAGAAAGAGAAAGAGAGAGAGAGAGAGAGAGAGAGAGAGAAAGAGAGAGTGTGTGTGAGAGAGAGATAGAGAGAAAGAGAGAGAGAGATAGATAGAGAAAGAGAGAGATAGAGAAATAGAGGAATAGAGAGAGAGAGAGAGAGAGAGAGAGAGAGAAAGAGAGAGTTAGAGATAGAAATAGATATATAGAAGTCAGAGTCTGCGTTAACTTTTCTCTCTTGTATATTCTCTCTACGAAACTTAACAACTTCACGTCCTTCCATATTACCGACATTTTTACTTCACTTATTTAAACGCGAAAATAAGGTGACTCGATCAGAAGGACACGTGCGTTCCTATCGTGCGGATCCTCCGTCGCGTTACGATCCTTTCCGGAACTTTTCGAACTAACGAACGGGAGAAAGAGAGAGAGAGAGAGAGAGAGAGAGAGAGAGAGAGAAAGAGAGAGAGAGAGTGAGAAAGAGAAAGAGAAAGAGAAAGAGAACCAGAGAAAAAGAGGGTTTCTGTTTTGGATTATACTTATTCTCTATTCTCTGAGGGGTAACAAACTTGAAGTTTAGAAAAAAGGGGCGGAAAAGAAGGAGATCGAGCGTGTAAACGATCAGCTTATATCTTTATTGAGATCTATCTTTCGTGGGAAAATAAATAAACAGAAATAAAAAGAGAGAGAGAGAGAAAGATTGAGAAAGAGAGAGAAAAAGAGAAAGAGAGAGAGAGAGAGAGAGAGAGAAAGATTGATTTGATAGATAAATCGACGATTGTGCGCGTAAATTTTGTTTTTGTTTCGTTCGTCATTACCATTGACATTCTCGTGATCGACATTTACTCTCAAAGGTCCGATTACGACTGCGAAGTAATTAATAATAATCAGTGTAATCGCGTGTGTATACTGTATAAAAGAAGATACTGTGACAAAACGCTTGGCAAAGGATAGATAGATCATCGTAGATCATCGTAGATCATCGTGTAAGAAGAATAATATAATTAGGGAGATAACGAAGAAGGGAAGGTAAATATATCTGTTCAGGGATACCTAATTACATATAAGGAGTCGTTTTACTTGACAACTCGAAAGAGGAATATCTAGAGAAGAAGAAGGAGAAGAAGAAGGAGAAGAAGAAGAAGAAGAAGAAGAAGAAAAGGACACCGTCGGCCGTCGGCAGAAAGAAGAAAGAAAAAGTGAACGAGAGAGACACTGTACGAGAAAGAAAGAAAGAAAGAGACAGAGAGAGAAAGAGAGAACGAGAAAGATCGAACGAGAGAAGAGAAGGAAAGAGAAACAGAGAAACCAAAGGAGAGAAAGAGAGAGAGAGAGAGAGAGAGAGTGATATCTTGGTACGTGATCACGTGCTTTATGCTTTGATCTCTTCCGCGAATATACTTGCTCTGTGGTTTTGAGGTTTCACACTATTCCACTCTTTCAGTTTTCACGAGCGTTACGTTTTTCTATTTTTCTTTCTTTTTCTTTTTTTTTTTTTTTCTTCTTTTTTTGTTAATTATTTTCTTTCATTCTTCCTTACCACTCCCGCGACACTACTAAGTTTCTCTTCACCTTAGATAAGATTTCTACTTTTAAATTGATTATCGATAACAACGTGTGTATGTGCATATATAAAATTTTAAACAGATATATATATATATATATATATATATATATATATATATATATTTCGCAGAGTATATGTTAAATGGAAATAATACAAAGTATTAGATAACTGTGTGTTTCGATGAAGTTTCGTAAAGATTTGAATTTAACGCGATAATAATATGTAAATATTTGCGTATCGAGCATGCGTATGTGTGGTTTCTTTTTTCTTTTCTTTTTTTTTCTCTTTTTTTTTTTTTTTCGTTATATTATAACGACAAATAGATAAGGGGAATAAACGGATTCAGATTATTCGTTCGATAACGTTAGATTTCATGGTATATAAATTTAATAATTACGTCACTTAGAAAAACAAGGTCGATATCTATTATCGTTCTCGAAGGAAAATAAAAGAATGAAAGAAAAAAAGCCGAGGTGGTATAATCAAATCGTAATTGAAATTTATTAGAGTATCGATAAAATAATTATCGTACGAGTAGTCAATAATATTTCATAAAAAATATAAATGTTATTTAAATTAGTCCTTTTTGTATGTCTCTTTTTCTCTCGATCATTCGTACGTTCTGGTATTATGGTTTAATTAATAGACGAATGAACGATGAATTTGCCCTGGCAAATCCGTAAAGCGAATTAGATTGAGTAAATAAAGAAAGAGAAAAAGAGAGAGAGAGAGAGAGAGAGAGAGAGAGAAAGAGAGAAAGAGAGAGAGAGAGAAAAAGAGAGAATGGCAAAAGCGACACAAGTGCGGACACCCCGCAGTGACGTATTCGACGCTAAGCATTGTGAACGAACCTTTCTACGTCAAGAGAGAATCAGAGAGAGAGAGAGAGAGAGTGAGAGAAAGAGATGAAGTAAGAGAGGGGTTCTTTTCGTGGCTTTCGAGATGAAAAAGCATCTCGTCGATCGGTACTCGATACGAAAATGAAAGCGGTAGCTTTTGAAAATCGTTATAGGGTGCAATTCGATCCCATTTCAATTTCTATTGATAATTTAATTGTTCTTTAACGCGTACGGATATATATATATATATATACACATACATACATACATACATATATATATATATATATATATATATATATACAAAATAAATGCATGCAATTTTAACGTTAAAAATTTTAGTTAAATAGATAATAAATCAGTTCTTCGATTTGTCTCTTCGATAGCTACTTTGAAATTAGCGATAAAATAATCGCGAAGATTTCAAATAGAATTTTTAATATTCGACGTGCTTAATTTATTTTTCTTTTCCTTTTTTCGTTTGTTTGTTTGTTTGTCGTTTAATTCGTAAAAAAGATATCGTTCAATATACATTTGTTATTTATTTAAAAGATATATATATATATATATATATATCCATTTGTTTAAAAGACACACATTTATATACCTAATCTTTTCGAAAAGCATGAAACTCAAGGTGGGATGACTTTAGGTATCGTCTGTAGACAATTAAGTTGCATATGGTGGTGTCGTCACTTCTTGCAGTTGGTTCCACTCGCTTAAACAGTGTAAACGGTCGATCGATTGCTCGTTCTCGACTCTAAGTAAGATAATTTGACGTTCCTAGTAGATACCTACTAGTTCCCAATGACATACTACTTTTTATAAGCTCATTTGAGTATATATATATATATATATATATATATATATATATATATATATATATATATAGAGAGAGAGAGAGAGGGAGAGTAAAAGAAAAAAAGAAAGAGAGAGAGAGAGAGAGAGAAAGAATTTAATAGATATTTGATCCGTTTATCGGTGAACGAGACACGTGGAAATAAAGAATTATATTGTTCTTTTAAATACACCCTATATGAATAATCTTATCTTTTTTTTTTTTATTTATTTGTCTATTATTTTTTCTTTCCTTTCTTTGCCTTTCTTTTTTTTTTTTTTTTAAGTACTTAATATCGACAAACCGATGTTTATTCATTAAAATTTTAATCGTAGATAATGATTTCAATAATGTCAAGCAAGCAAAATTCTCTTACCTGTCTCTCTTTCTTTCTCTCTCTCTCTCTCTCTCTCTCTCTCTCTCTCTCTCTCTCTATTTCATTCATTTCTATGTTATTATTATCAATCAATGGACGGATATTATAGACGTGTGTTCACGGGTAACATAATGGCGTATAGAAGTCAATGCGTATGCCGCAGTGCAAGCAATTAATGCCCGCGAGTTTGAACGTACATAGACACACACACACACACACACACATTACACATATATGTAGACGCACGCATGCACGCACAGACGCAGACACGTATATACATAGATAGAGATACATACACCATGGCACGAAGGGGTGGGGAAGAGGGCGGTATGGATTTTGACGGTGTCAGAAACGTTGACGGGAATATTCATTGGTGGTGTGCTTGGTGTAGATGTAGTAGTGGTACACGATGGTGACGATGGTGATACAAAGTGATGGTGTTGGTAGGTAGGTACTGCCGGTGCCAGTGCCATTAACAGTGTTTCGGCCGGAAATGTAAAGCATAATGTGCCGGCAGCTCTTGGATATGGAACCTATTACCATCCGGTTGTATAATACCCATGCCGACGTTGTTTCGCGCTTATTCACGCGTTGTCACCGTTCGCGTTCGGGACACGTTGTCGTATGAGCTAGGAGTGAGACGAAAGGAGAGGGATATGTAGTATATATATATATATATGTAGCAGGGCTACGTACCCCATGGGATTGTTCGAAAGATATTATTATTTTGTCCGGATACTTAAGAAAGAGAGACAGTGAAAGGAAAAGAAATAAAGAGATAGAGAGAGAGAGAGAGAGAGAGAGAGAGGGAGAAATGTCAAATTCGCGAATGTACACCTATTTATACTTTTTTCTTTTTTTTTCTTTTTTCTTTTTCATAAACAAAAAAGAGAGAAAAACAAAAAATTGCGGCGACGAATAATGTCGATCGAATGTTATAATTATCTATTTAAAACGATAAGGTATGATAGATAAAAAAGAAAAAAGATAAAAAAAACAAAAAAAAAAAAAGAAAAAATGAAAAAAAAAAGAAAAATATTTACCTTGCCGCAGATATTTCAATCGTGATCTATTCATTCGTCCATCCATCCATCGATCGATCGATCGATCTATCTATCTATCTATTTATCTATCTATCTGTCTATCTATCTATCTATCTATCCATCTATCTATCTATCCATCTATCCATCTATCTATCCATCCATCCATCCGTTCGTCTGTTCGTCTATCGAGTTTGACTGATTATTGATTAGACTAATCATAATAATAGATAGATATTTGTCATGAGGTTTGATATCGTTCAAATGACATCATCGTAAATGGTATTTCATCGAAAAATCTCAATTCGTTTCTTAGTATAACAAATATTATTTCTTAACGATATTGATATGAGCTTTAAATTTATAGACGGAAGACGGTCTCTGGTATTAATCGCGATCCGATTCGAATCGGCTCTTTACACCACGGAGATAGAGTTCAGTTCGAGTTTACTAAATCGACAGCTTGGCGTCTTGTAAACACAAGCCGGTGAGATCCTGTTTGCGCTCAGTCGGGCATAATCCAAGGTAATCCTCTCTGCACAATATGCGAGCGCGATGTACTCTCTCTCTCTCTCTCTCTCTCTCTCTCTCTATCTATCTATCCATCTATCCATCTATCTCTCTTCCTGCATAGATCTACCTCTCCTTCTCTCTCTTACTCTCTCTCTCTCTCTTTCTCCGTGTTATGTTCTCCAGCATCCAGCCTATCTTTTTACACTAGTGTTATCTTCTATACCGAAGATATTCTCTCTCTCTCTCTCTCTCTCTCTCTCTCTTTCTCTCTCTCTCACACACACACACACATACTCTCTTTCTCTTTATTTCTCTCTTTTTCTAGAACGTAGAGAATTCTATTTTTAGAAAAATAAAATAAAAAAAAAAAAAAGAAGAAATAAAAGAGATATAACGTCGTTTATACGTTGAGAGACATATAGGTAATACGTAAGCATTAATAGTACGGGGGAAAAAAAGGAACGAGGAAGAAAGAAAGGGAGGAAAAAAATTGAGAAAAACAAGAAAAAGAACGTGTGTGTATGCGAGACGAGAGAGAGAGAGAGAGAGAGAGAGAGAGAGAGAGATTTGTTTGCAAAAAAAAAGCAAGAAAAAAAAGAAAAGAAAAAAAAGAAGAAAGAAAAAGAAAAAGAAAAAAAAGCATTGCAAACAATTTACAGAGTGAAACATGCTTTCTCGCTTTTCTTTTCTCATAATTCTTCAGATCCGATTATGTGCCGTCGTTGGTGTAACAGAACAGCTGGTAACATTTTTTTCCATTTCTCTGCTCTCTTTTTATTTTCTTTTTTTTTTCTCTCTCTCTCTCTCTCTCTCTCTCTTTCCTTTACTTTCCTTTCCTTTCCTTTCTTTCAATATCTTTTTCTCCTTTTTTCTTCATAACTTCGTGCTCTTCTTTCAAACGTTATGTCATGACTACTACGTTTATCTCTGTCTTTTCCTCCCAACCCCCTACCCACCCCCCCTCCCCCTACTCTCTCCTCATTTCCTCCATTCCCTTCTCCACCTCCTTCTACTCCTTTTATTTACGTATATCTATACCTCGATACATTCTCGTAGCCGTAGTTGAAACGTCCGGAAAATAATCGAGTCCTTTGATAATAAATCGCTTTTAAAATTTGCTACGGCGCTAAATCATAAATCCGCACATTGCGCAGATTGCCATTTGATTTCTTTGAAAAGGTCTTTCAATTCTTTCGAATATATGTATGTATGTATGTATGTATGTATGTATATATGTATCTATGTATGTACATACGCCGATGTGTGTTTCGTTTTGCGATGACGTTCAACCTTTACTCGTTACGTTCGCGTTTCATTTCGTTTCCTTTCGTTTCGTTTCACGAATCTGTTCTCTTCCCATTGACATCGTTCCCTCTGCTATGGATCGTGTAAACCGACACGCGAACGAACAATAACGATTTCAGGATTTATTACGTCCTAATTAGTTCATTACTCTATTCTGAATTGCTTTTACATAAGGGCTTTATCAAAAAAAAAAAAAAAAAAAAAAAAAAAAAAAAAGAAAAAAAGAAGAAAAGTAGTCTTTATATCTCTTTCTTTCTCTATTTATCTCTGTCCCTTTCTTTCTCTAACTTAACTTTTCTTTTTCTTTCACGTTCAAATGTCATCTCCTCTTTCTTTCTTTCTTTCTTTCTTTCTTTCTTTCTTTCTTTTTCTTTCCTTTACTTTTGTTTTTCATCTTTGTATCAGAGATTTAGGTATATACAAATAACTCCTATATCTATAGATAACATCAATGGTGAGTGTTACGCTATATAGGTTTCATTCGTATAAAAATGATAATAGATTTCACGCTTCTTAATCAGTCCAATTATTGATTCTTTAATACTTCTAGGATCCTTATAAAATAATTTACATTAATACGAATGATTTCATTGTAACGAGATTGAATGATTTACATGAACATTTCTCATAAAGATTCAGAAAGAAACACACACACAGAGACAGAAAGAGAGAGAGAGAGAGAGAGAGAGAGAGAGAGAGAGAGAGAGAGAAATTTTATTTAACTATTCGACAGATTTTTTCCTATGGAGAAACGATCCGAAAATTTGTTGTACGTGAATTTCTCAAAAATCAATCAATAGTTTCTTTTCTCGAAACTTTTCATGGTTTGCTGTGCCGTAAGTTGTTTTTACGAAAAAAAAAAAAAAAAAAAAGAAAAAAGAACGATACGAAGAAAAAAAAAATTAGACTAAAAAATTTCTCGAGAAAGTGTAAAATTGATTTTTAAATATCACCTAAGATCTTTTTTCGCATGATCTAAAAACTTTTGGGCCACCCTGTAATTTTATTTCTCTCTCCCTCTCTTTCTCTCTTACTCTCTCTCCCTTTCCTGAGATATCTCTCGTATGCATCACGATGATAACCAACGGAACCCCTCGGAACACTAATTATCGCACTTAGCCTCACTTCTACTCCCTCCGATCCTTCACCAACGTATTTCCTCTTTCCTCTTCTTTTTTCCTCTCTCTCTCTCTCTCTCTCTCTCTCTTTCCTTTTCTCTTTTTCTTTCTTTTTCTCTTTATAATTCTCTCTTACTCCTGTTTTTCTCGCGCTTTCACGCTGCAAACGATGAAGAATTTGAAGGGTGTTACTTTTGCGAGTAGTTAACATCTTCAACGTGTACGAAACGAGGTAATTACGATACTTCATATCGTCAATGTTACGTTCATCCCCAGCTCAATCCCCACTCTTCCCCTATCAATCCCGTTCAGTAAGAGAATCCTACGTGCTCGTATTATTTCATCGGACGAATCGAGTTTTAAGAGGGTAAACGTCGACTCTTTTCGTACAGAGGATCATCTTTGAACGTGTACTCTGTTTTATTTACATATTTACATATTTACATATTTACATATATAAGATACATACATACATATACATATATATATATATATATATATATGCATCTACGTAGTAATAGAATAATAGAAAAGTGTATAGATATATAGGGGTGGGTTAAAAGTTTCGAAATAGGCCATAAGTTCTTAAAAGATTTTAAAGATCAAATAATCTTCTTCGAGATATTTGTCTTTCTTCTTTCTTTTTAATTTTTTTTCCTTTCTCTTTCTTTTCTTTTTTTTTTTTTTTTCTTTAACTAATCCTTACACTCGCAATAGTGAAACTATAAGACCGATTACAAAGCCAACCTTGAAATGTCTCGATAAAGAATAATTTAATCGATCTTTTAAAACTACTGCGAGAATTTTTTCGGCCGTGCATGCATTAGATACGTAAGTGAGTAAATAAGTAAGTAAGTAAGTAAGTAATTAGCTGATATGAGAAATTATTATTTTAGTATGTGCCAACATTTCAAGCAGTGTTTTCGCATGAGACGACGTATCGACGAAACGTCAAACGTATTTATCATTTACACAGGTGCGATTATGCGAGTAAAAAATATATAAGAGATACGTATCAGTACAAAACAATATATATACATACATACACGCGCATGTATATATATATATATATACATTATATACGTAGATAAATAAATAATATAGATAAAAATGAAAAGAAAAATATTCCGCGTTGGTAGAACGATACGTGATTTTTTTCGAGGAAGTTCGAATAAAGAAAAAAAAAAAAAAAAAGAAAAAAAATATGTCGAATACCAGTATAAAAAGATATTTAATTATTAATTAATCGAAAAATTTTTCAGTGACCTGTAGCGTGCCAAAGGCCCGAAGATTCTGCCTTCGCAGCAGCTCGGCGCTGCGGTCGCTCCATGGCCGGGCGCCACCGGCCTCCTCGCCTCCGTCACCGCTGACGATATGGCACACAAAGGTGAGTTATTAAATATTTAATTGACAATAATACCTTTTATTATCTATAGAAACGACTATAGAGAGCTTTGTGAGTTTTCCAAAAAAAAAAAAAAAGAAAAAAATAAAATATATATATATACCTTCAATCAACATATATATTAGATTCTATATTTTTAAATATAATTCAATTTAATTTAACAGTTTTACAATTTGATATTAAAAAGTTAGCCTAAAAAAGCATCTATGAGAAGAAATAATTAACTTTTTTTTGAAAAATAATCTAAAAGATTTTCAATACTATCACGAAACTTTTGGCTCAATCTTTATGTATATTTACTTATAAGGGATGACATTTTATTTTATTTCTTTCATAATAAAAATACGTAGATTTTGCGAGGATATAAAATAAAATAATAATGGGATAGAACGTAAAAATATTTGTCATTTTTAAGAGAAATATTTTGATCACAATGATGAATTCAAAGATCGCTCATACTTTTCGTGGTATTTTTAAATGATATCTGAAAAATTTATGAAGTACTTTAAAGGTTACAAATTTTAATGGATTTAAAGGGTTAAGAAGGATAAATATCGTAATCCAATGTTACGACAAATTAATGTCGGCAATTGACCGTCAAAAAATTTCGAAAACAAACGAAATACTTCTTACAAAGATTATTTTTTATAATTTTTTATAATATCTCTATGAAGATATGTTTATAATGAGTATAATGATTATTAAGTGTAAATAATTATATACAATTAGTATACGACGTTTCAATCTCAAAACGTCTGTTACGAAAAAATTGACCGAATATAGGAACGAATAAATTTGTCAAAATTATTCGTGAAATCTTTCATGAATCGTAAGAATAAACGATTAATTTTTATATCGAAGACACATCGGTTATTATACTTAATACAAATACTTATGTCTAATGGGGTGAATTCGGTGCAAAAATTTTTATTCGATTTTAATAATCAATTACACATCTTTCGAGAAATTTCTATCGGCTTATAATTTGTGATCAAAAAACAATGTGATCAAAAAATTAGATTGAAAACATTTACGAGAAAGAGAGAGAGAGAGAGAGAGAGAGAGAGAGACAGAGACAGAGACAGAGAGTTATTAATTTTTTTTTTTTTAAATAATCCAAGAGACTTTTAATACAATTACAAACTTTTGGGCCCACTATATGTATATATTGTGTATGTATAGATATAGACATATATACGTATAAGAAAAAGAAGATTTTATAAATGATGTCACGAAACGCTGTATATATATATATATACATGTTAAGTTTTATATAATCCGCATCTTCAAAACTTGTGTCAATATCGATTCCGTAAGTAGAAACGAGATAAGAAGAAGTGAACGTGCGCGTACATAAGTTTCATACGATTGGAAAGAAAAATATCGCTTTTTTTTTTTTTTCTTTTTTAGTTTCCCTTATCGAATAAGCACACGTTATCCCTAAGCGAGTAGAACAGAGAGTATACTTACATATAGTACATACGTCATTTTCAATTCGACATTCGATTAGAACGGACCATCGCGCGAACGATTATGATAAAATTCACTTAGGGAAAAGGAAAGGATCGAAAAGAGAAAGAGAGAGAGAGAGAGAGAGAGAGATTCAAGGAACGTAAGAAAGCATAAAAGTTAACGTCTTTTGTCCAATGGCTAAGGCGGAATGTCAATGGCTAATACGTTGCTAAAAATGTCTTCTCTTCTTCTTTTTCCTTTTCTTTTTTCTTTACCAAACGATTTCAGAATTTCGATATTACGTTTTTCAACTTCGATAAAAAAAAAGAAAAAGGAAAAAAAAGAGAGAGAAAAGGAAAGAAAAAAATATCACAAAGAAAATTCTTACAACTTCTGCGCTCTGAGCTTTTTGAACTCTAGTCTTGACCTTGACATGAAACGAAACGAAACGGAACGGAACTGAATGAAACTAAAGTAAACTAAACGAAACTAAACGAGTCCAAAGTGATCTACAATTCCTACGAGTTATCTTTCTACGATTTTATACTATATATAGTGTTACGTAGAAATTTTGGTTGGATAGGTGATGTCATTGAAAAATTTGAAAGTAGACATTGTCGGAAGTTTTTCGAATAAGAATCTCATGCGTTTGACTTGTTCTTTTTCTTTTTTTTTTTTTCTCTCTTTTTCTTTTTCTTTTTGCATCGATTTATTTTACATACTACGCATACGTACTATCGATCTACCAACTAATAAATAGATATTCTCGAAGTGTAAACAATAAAAAATTAAAGAAAAATTATTGAACGAACAATTAGTACTCCGTTTAAAGATGACATGACAATCGATTATTATTTTTATTACTGGAGTTTTTTTTTCACGTCTTGTAAATTTAAATCAGATCTTAAAATTACTCGTCGATTAGATAATCTATATCCTTCGTGATGGAGAAATCAATCGATTTACGTAAACGAATTATCAAAAGTATAAAAAAGAAAAAAAAAAAGAATAGAATGTTTGAAAATCGATTTCAAATAGGATCAAATATAACGATCAAGTATGAAAATATTTGACAAATATTATAAAGAAAGGTTCGAATGATCCTAATACTGATATGACAATTTTTCGAATTGAATGTATCGGTAACAAATTAAAACGGGGAAAGAAAATTTACTTATTTAATCAACGAGTCAAATTTGAAAATCTTAACTGGAGACAATACTTTTGATGTTTCGATGTTTCGATTACGTACAGGATTTCGATTTCGATTTCGATTATATCGAATTCGATAAATAAAAAGAATTGTATCACCTGCAGAATTCTTAGGATAGAATGAACAGAAGGAGGAGGAGGAGGAGGAGGAGGAGAAGGAGAAGGAGAATGAGGAAGATGAGGAGATGAAGGAGAAGGAGGAGAAAGAGTAGGAGGAAGAGGAAGAGAAGGGAGTACTTGGAATCTTAGTGGAGTCGAATCGGAACGTCCAAGAATCAAGAGGGAGACGTTCGGTTGATGGCTAAGGCGTTTAACCCCATTAGTCCTGAATGGAACTTCTCTTCTCTCCTGTCTCTGCTCTTCTCACTATCTATCTCTTTCTCACTCTCTCTCTCTCTCTCTCTCTCTCTCTGTCTGTCTCTCTGTCTCTGTCTCTCTCTATCTTTCTCACTCACCCCCGTTCAAGCTCTCTTAACGCAGGGTCCAAAGAGGATGAGCAGACGACGTCTCAGGGCTTTCTAAAGCCGGCAGCTCCTGCTTGAAACTGGTTGCTCACTTCACGTATTGATTTCCATTCTCTCGCGCCTTCCAACACTCGCCCTTTTTATCTCTTTAAAGTTCTCTTTCTCTCTCACTCTTTCTCTCTCTTTCTCTCTCTCTCTTTCTCTCTCTCTCTCTCTATCTATCTATCTATTCTCTCTTTCTCTCTCCCATGAATACCAATTTCCTGTTTTCTCTTCAATACCAATCCATAAATTCACGTAAGAATAATATTGGGACAATTGGTTAATCCTTTATACGATATAAACAACTTTAATGGAGTTAAGGGTGTGTGTGTGTATGGGTGGTTATCTTGGATGGAATTAAGGGCAATCAAAAGCCCATTCATTCCCGTATATAATATGTACAAAAAAGTTCGTTTCTACCTTATCTAATCACGTTAACTTACATATCAATTAATCGAATCTTGTCTATTATTAATTCTTTAATCGGTTAATCGATTTTTAAAAGGTCAATAAAATTGAAAGGAAAATTTTAATCGCGGATTCAGATTTCGCAGATTTTTTTTCTTCTCTTCTCTTCTCTTCTCTTTCCTTTTTTTTTTTTCTTTTTTTACACTTTCCTCTCTTTCTTCCCTTTCTCTTTTTGTTTTCCTTTCTATCTTTCCGTCCATCTTTCTTTCAATTACTCGATCGAGCTTTTTATGTAAATCATCCCGGTGACCTTTATAAATCGTTCGAGGATAATATTCAACGGCATTTAAACGATTTTTAATAAAGACGTTTTCACACTCGTTCGTTGTATCGATTAAAGAAAAAAAAAAAAAAAAAAAAAAAAAAAAAACAAAAACAAAAACAAAAAAATAATTAATCAACGTAGAATCGTTCGCAGTAAATCGAACGAAGTTAAGTGTATTTGTCCAAACGAAAGTTGAGCGTGGATGGGTGGAGTGGGGGGAGGAGAAAAGAATGGGTTACGAGGGGTTACGAAGGGAGGTCTTGGAGAGAGAAAGAAAGAGAGGAGGAGTTACAAAGTAAATATGGATAATTTCATTCGGAACATAGAAGACGTTAATTCATATCGTAATATCGATGAAATAATAATCGACACAGTCCTCTTAAATTGTACGAATTTAGGCGAATTTTCAAAGTCTCTCTCTCTCTCTCTCTCTCTCTCTCTCTCTCTCTTTACTCTTTTTGTCTTTTTTTGGTCAAAAAAAAAAAAAAAATGAAAAGTGTCACTGGCATTTACGTAAGAATAGGATCGTTGGTAAGGAATCGGGAAGGATTGAGGTTGGGAACGTCGAAGAATCCACAAGTGAGTAAACGACCTAGATCCGACCTGGAGCCGCGTACTACGATCGAAAATCCACGAGTTATCTGACCGAGTGCAGCTCAGTGGGGTGTGTAGCGTTAAGTTGGCGTTAGCTCATCGAATCGCCTCGATAGACCGTCGGCCGAGCCGCGATGCCAGCAAACGAGACGATGAGGGTTTTGATCGATCGTACGTACAAATCGTGTTTCCGTTTCCTGTCTCTATCTATCTATCTATCTATCTATCTATCTATCTATCTATCTATCTATCTATCTATATCTCCATCTTTTTCTTTAATCGGTCCCTTAAGTAGGATAAACGAATTATTTTCCCCCACAGAGAATAGATTTGATTTTAATTTCTTTTCGAGTATCAAATCGAAGCAACAATTACTTTCTCCTTTGTTTTTTCTTCATTGATCCTACAAAAATCGTTTCGATAATTCCTTCTTTTTTTTTGTTTCTTTCTTTCTTTCTTTCCTTTTTTTTGTTTTTTTTTTTTTTTTTTTTTTAACTCGATTGTTAGTTGAATCCATTAATTATGAATATATATATATATATTTATTTATTTATTTATTTATTTAACTATGACATGATATTTAAATTTATGTCGATGCAATTTTAATTACGCAGGGTATCATTTTTAATTAAAGAAAAAAGAAAAAAGAAAAACCCGTTTAAATCTTTCGACAAGTCGATGTACGCTTGACTATATATTAACTGTGATATAAATTAACTGTGATAAATTAGTGAGGATAAAAAAGAAAAAAAAAGAAAAAAAGAAAGAAAAAAAAAAGAGAAATAAAATAAAATAACATCTTAACGCTAACTTATCTCTACTATTGACGAACATATTCAAATCTTTCGAGATATATTAGACGTATGTATAAATTAATCACGATAAATTAGTGTTCTGTATAATAAAATAAAGTAAAGTAAAATAAAAATTTTTATAACTATCATGAAAAAAAGAAAGGAAAAAAAAAAGAAAAAAAAAAAAAACAAAAAAAAAGATAAACGTAAGACATCCTAATTACACAAAAGCATTATAAAGAATCGTTGTATAAAATATAAATTAAATTTATTATGTTTATCTTGATGCTCGTAAATTTATATCAGACGATTGTTTCGATCGTTTGTTAGATAGATAGATAGATAGATAGATAGATAGATAGGTAGGTATATTTTTCTCAGTTTCGATCACGTGACTTCATTCTTTATTCCGATGGGGTTGTAGAAAGAGATAAAAAGAGACCGAGTGTGAGAGCAAGAAAGTGAGAAAGGGAGAGAAAGAGAAAGAGAAAGAGAAAGAAAAAGAGAGAGAGAGAGAGAGAGAGAGAGAGAGAGAGAGAGAGAGAGGAAGAAAGAGAAAGAAAGAAAAAGAAAAGTGTCTCCCGGAAGTTTGGCAAATCGTTCGACCTCCGTTTTACCACGAAAGAGAGTCGGCTGTCAGCACGACGTCTACGCCGACGAATCAAGCCACCCCCCCTGTGGTGCTGCTTTTACTCGTAAGGGATGATGGCGTGCCTGGCTGAGAAAAGAGTAAGAGAAGACGAACGAAGAAAAAGGAGAAAGAGAAAGGGTGGGAAAAGAGGGTGGAGAAAAGGGATGAGGTGGGATGAGATAGGGTAGAACTGGGAGTTCAGGAAGACGAAGGACGAAATAAGAATAAGAAAAGGTTTGGCTGTGCTACTGCTGCTGCTGCTGCTGCTGCTGCTGCTGCTGTCGTTGCTTCTTCGTCTTATTCTTATTCTTCTTTCTCTTTCTCTCTATCACCATCTTTCTTTTTCTCTCTTTCGCACCAAACGTGAGATAGATAGATAGATAGATAGATAGATAGATAAAGGAGAAGGGGTAAAGGGTATAGTAGTGTGCTGGTGCTGCTGGGTTCCTGGAGCATTGATCGTTTCTGAATTCCGAGTAGATGGCAACCCCCAAGCGTTTCTTCACCCTCCTCATCCTTCTTCCTTATCCTTCTCTTTCTACCCTCTCACTCACTCACTATCTATCTATCTTTCTCTTTCTGCCTTTAGTCACCCTTACTCAAGTCTATCCTGAATATACGTACTCGTCGTTTCTCGTACATACCTACGTACATAAGTAAGTACTCACGTATGTTCCTGCGTACCAAAAGAAAAGAGAGATACAAGGAATGGAGGAAAGAGTAGGTAGTATTGTAAAAGAATGCGAAAAGGGAGAGATACGACGAAGAAGATGATAGGTGGTAGTAGGTGGTACCAGTGATGGTGGTAGTATTAGATGCTGCTGTTGTTGCTGGTACTCTATGGTAGTAGTAGTAGTAGTAGTAGTAGTAGTAATGTTGGTGGTGGTGGTGGTGGTGGTGATGGTGATGGTGGTGGCTCTTTAAAACGACGACGAGAAGGCGTTTTCGTTACGTCTCGTGCAAAACAGACAGGAACCCTTCTTTTTGATCCCACCACCCTTACTTTGACTCTTACCCGCAGCATCCCCGACAGCACGGCGACTCTTATTCAATTAATTCGTAACCGACAAAAATGCCACCGTCGTCTCTCTCTCTCTCTCTCTCTCTCTCTCTCTCGTTTTTACCATCTACTTTTTTTTCGTCCGTCGAAGCAGCCTCTCTTTCTCTCTTTCTTTCCCAAAGAAAGAAGAAAATTTTGTGGGAGGGAAAAACTCCTAAGAAATTTTACTTTGAAGGCTCGAGGGGGTAACCTTTTTCTCCTTTACCGCTTCTTATCTAGTTTTTTTTTTCTTTCCCATTTTTTCTCTCTCTCTTTTTTTTAGATTTCTTTTTTCCTTTTCTCGTTTCTCTTCCTCCTCCTCCTCTTCCTCCTATTCCTCCTCCTCCTCCTCCTCCTCTTTTTTCTTGTTTCTTCTTCTTCTTCTTCTTCTTCTTCTTCTATTTTTCGTTGTTCTTTTTATGTCCTTTTTCAGTTTGTTTTCGTTTCATCTTATTTCATATTTCTTCTTCATCTCTTTCAACAGCTGCGACAGAAGAGAAGATACGTTTGTGCAGTTCGCGGATGCTTTTGTTGTTTGTTTCCAAGTGTTTTTACCCTCTCTATTTCTTCTTAACCCTCTGTTTCATCGTTTTCACCCCTTCTCTCGTTCTATCTCTCTCTCTCTCTCTCCCTCTCTCTCTCTCTCTTCCGCTCTTTCCGTTGATGCTCCCAAGCGGAAACGCTCGTTTCGTTTGGCACCTCGGGGGATCTCGATGACGAGGAGGAACCTTCTCGCAGAGAAATTGTAATTAGCTCCTCGACGTTCCTTCCGTAGCTTGATCTCTCTCTCTCTCTCTCTCTCTCTCTCTCTTTTTCTCTGTATTTCTCACTCATTCTTTCTCTTGTTCTCACTCTTCTTTTTCTCGTGATACCTCGAGGTATCTTTAATTGTCAGTCCTTTTTCACTTTGTTCTCATCGATGAAAACGAAATTGATAGGTGTAGTAAGAAAAATTTATAAACATTTGTTCTCATCTTCGAATAAACTAAAACATTATTTCAAGATAAACGCGTGATACGAGAACGAATAAAATCATCAAAGAATTTATCTCTTCGATGTTAAACGAGTTAAGTTATAAATTTATTTCTATTTATTACCATTGTCATGTATTACGACGATATTAATATTGTCATTATATTCACATTGTGTGAAAATCAATTCAAAAAGAGTGAAAAGATGCGAGGACATGAAGATGTAAGAAGGAAAAAAAAGGGGAGAAAAATTGAAAGGAAAGAAAAATTAAATTACCATTTAGAAATTTGTCGTGCGTTAAAGTCGGATCGATTAAAAAAGAAAAAGGAAAAAAGAAAAAAAGAAGAGAAAAGAAAAAAAGAAAAAGAAAGGCAAAAATAAAAAAGGAAAAAGAAGAAGAAAAAGAAAATGAAAAAATAAGGGAAAGGAGGAAAGGAAGAAAAGGAAGTAATAAAAGAAAAAAAAAAGAAAAAAACAAAGAAAAAGAAAAAGAGAAGAAAGCAAGAAAGAAACAAGTCGAAGAAGAAAATAAGGGAGAAGACAAAAAAAGAAGTAAAAAAAAAAAAAAACAACAAAAAACAAAAAAGGAGGAAAAGAGAAAGAGAAAAAAAGTTCTCGATGGCTGTTCGCAAAGTTCAAAGAGTAGAGTTTTTATTTACTCGGTCAAGTCGACGACGACTCTCTGGCCGATGTCACTCAAGGTCGAAGCCCTTTCCCTTTAGTTGAAAGTTACTATCGAAAAGAGGACCTTTACGGATATATGGAAGATCCTTCCTTCCTTCCTTCCTTCCTTCCTTTCTTCCTTCCTTCCTTCCTTCCTTCCTTCGTTTCTATCTTCGTTCATTTCATCGTTCCATCGTTTCATCGTTCTCATCGTTCCATCGTTCCTTCCTTCCTTCCTTCCTCCCTTCCTTCCTTCTCGAAGATAGTCGAACGGGGACTGTACGTCTTGCATCAAGTGTATTCGACTGTAAAATTCCCTCTTCAAACAGAAACGGTTGGCTGGCACATTTTAGGCGGGTGGCTTGGGCCACCGTCAGGAGAAAAGGGTGAGGAGGACGGGGAGAAGGGAGGTTAGGAGGACGGCAATGGGAATGGGGTTGGGAATGAGGAGAGAAGGGGGGTTGGTCCAAGGAATTCGAAGTCCAACGCAAAGAGATAGATAGATAGATAGATAGATAGAGAGAGAGAGAGAGAGAGTGAGGGGGAGGTTGAGGGAGTTTAAGGGAGAGAGAAGACACGATGCAAGGAAGAGCAGAAAATATCCAACGCGTATCCAGCACACGTACGAAATGGCTCGATAGATAGCCGTAAAAACCCTCCTCCAGTCCACGTTCTCGTCTCTTGAGATACTTCGGTACTAACGCGAAAGAGAAAAAGGATCGAGGAGGAAGTCCGAGTGGAAAAATGAAAGGAGAACGGCTTCAGACAACGGGGAATATTCAAGAATATTTCTTACAATTTTTCTGCCTTCTTTTATATTCTTCTTCTTCTTCTTCTTCTTCTTCTTCTTCTTCTTCTTCTTCTTCTTTTTCTTTTTAAATCTCTTTTTCTATGTTAAATTAAAGACAATTATAGTATGATTATATGTATGAGTATATATATATATATATATATATATATATATATATAAAATGTGATAAGAATATATAACGAAGTTGATATTTAATTGTGTAATATTAAAAAAAAAAAAAAATAAAGAAAAAAGAAAAAGAAAAAAGAAAACTTTTGTTTCGTTTCGTATTCTTCATTTTCTTTTTTCTTGTTTTTTTTTTTTCTTTTTTCTCATTCTTTTTCTCTCGTTCGCATAAAAATATGAAGATAGTTCTTCTTTCATTCTTTTTTTCTTTGTCTTTTCTTTTTTTTTTTTTTTTTCGAAAGTCAAAGATTTATTTGGGTTGAAAGGTCGTAAACGAAAAAGTTCTACTTATCGAGAACGTAATAAAGCGAATGCTCATTAACGAGATAGAAGCGAAGTGCTTGGGATCACCCTCCTTCGCACCATTGTCACCGCTAGAAACTACCGTTATGGGAGTTTCATGGATTTTCTTTGGTCGATAACGTTCCGATCGTTTCGTTGATTTAACGGTGATAGTTGAACGGAGAAATCGCAAGACGAAGTGCAATTGGATGTATCCACACGGAGAATAGCTTCTATATATTTTCAAATCTATATTTTTCTCTTTTTTTTTTTTTTTTTTTTTTTTTTTTTTTTTTTTTTTTTTTTTTTATAAGTAGATAAGTAGAATAAATATATACACAAGTCGACATTACGAAACTCCATTGCCCATAAAAATTATTATCAATAATGCGATTATCTCGTATATCCGTTTTCTCGACGTTAAATTAAATCATTCGTGTAAATTTTTCAACAAACAAATATTATTTTTACAATCGTATTAAATAATGTTATTCCGTTTAAATGTCAATGATGCATATGTTATTTCCAGATAACATATTTAATGTTTTATGTATATATATATATATATATATATATATATATATATATATATATATATATGTGTGTATAATTTTATAATATATGCGTAATTGTTTTAAATAACACATGCTCAAGTGGTATATACGAAAATAACATATTTCGAGGAATTACAAATTTCATATAAACATTAAACCTTATGAAAAATAATCGCAAAAGGCAAAGTAATGTTAAACTACGTCGATTCGAAGCTTTACTCTCTATGGCAATCTTCCAAATATACGTTTTCCATGTTACAAACGACGTACTCGTCGTCAATGACATTTCACGATGTCGCCGACGATGACATCGTTTTTCCCTCTCTCTCTTTCTCTCTCTCTCTCTCTCTTTCTGTCTCTCTCTTTCATAAGGAGTAAAAAAGAGCTTTGAAATAGAATGAAATGAAAAATGAAAAGGAAAAAGATAAAAGAAAAATAATAAAAGACGAAAAAGAAAAGGATAAAGGATAAAAGAAAAGAAAAATAAGAAAAATAAGAAAGATAGAAAAAGGAAAAAAAGGAGAAACGATTCTACGAGGATAAAATTTTATTTAACAACGAGCACATTATAATTTTTTGGTTAAGCGTTAACGTAGAATTGCTTAAGATAAAATTATTTTATATTTTAACATTGGAGATTAGAGTACATTATAAAAATCTAAGATATATCACATGAGTTCGTTCGTTTGATCTTTTTTATTCTTCTAGCCTTTTTCTTTTTCTGTTCTTTTTTCTTCTTCTTTTTTTTTTTTTTTTTTTTTTTTTTATCATCTAATATTCTCGCAAATTAAGTGGTACAATTGCACTTTCCGTCGGAACGTAAAATCCGTTCAAACAAAATTCTATCCTGAAATTTTCTAGAAAAAAAAAAAAAAAAAAAAAAAAAATAAGAAAAAAAATAATGCAATTGAAATTAATTGAAGAGATCGCGAAAACGCACGAAGAGTTTTTTTTTTTTCTATTTATTATATCAATATTATTCGC
>NC_062188.1:17361229-17381229 GCF_912470025.1 Vespa velutina | reverse complement strand
TCATCTCTTCTCTTCTCCTCCCCTCTTCTCTCCTCTCCTCTTCTCCCTTCTCGTCGATGGCGTACGCTCGTAAATCTCCCTTATATGACTCTCTTTCTCTCTCTCTCTCTCTTCCTCTCTCTCTCTCTCTCACTCTCTCTCTCTCCCTCTTTCAACTGACTGACTGCCACCCCGACGACATGTCGAATTAGCCTCGACGGGAAGTTTTTGGGAATCGACGATTCGCAAACGCGTCCTTCGCGTTAAATGGAGCCCCACATTTTGTGGGATCCCTCGGCTTTATCGTTTTACATATATAAATGTATATATATATATATATATATTTTTTTTTTATTTATCTACATATGTAAGTGTGTGTCTGTATCTATCTGTGACTGTTTCCGCCTATGTGTTTTATATTGGATAAAGAACGATCATCCAATATATGTTATTTTATAATGATTATTATTATCGTTATTATTATTATTATTATTATTATTATTATTATTATTTTTCATTTCGAGATAATGAACGAACGTTGATTATTTTATTTTTTCATAATTATTATAATTATTTTTAATATTTAGCGTGTTCTCGATTATATCTTCGATATTGTTATCATTATTAATATTATTATTATTATTATTATTATTATTATTATTATTATTATTATTATTATTATTTATGAAAATTAAAGATTGTGAAAGAAGCCGTTAAAAGTTAGAAATATTTTTTAAGGAGCTATTTTCTAAGAAAAAAGAAAAAAAAATAGAAACACCCTGCATCGTTCTTTGTTCTCTAACGATTGAAGAATCTAACATCATCATAATTCCTTCTCTCTCTCTCTCTCTCTCTCACTCTTTCTCTCTCTTCTGAAAAAAATCGAGGCGTGGCAACTTGGCGAACGTTCGTGTGGTTTACGTCTTGTCAAGGACAAAATAAATCGTAAAGTTATCTACGATAGAACAGCTTCTATGATCGTCTCTCTCTCTCTCTCTCTCTTTCTCTTTCTTTATGAACGACCCTTTCTAAGCTATGTCATCGTCCTTGAAAAAAAAACGATTGATCTCTAACGCGCGTGAAAAGTATGCGATGATGTAAGAACGATAAAGCAAAGAAACGCTTTTTTCTTTTTTCTCTCTTTCTCTCTCTCTCTTTCTTTTCTCTTTCTTTTTCTTCTTTTTTTCTTTTTCTTTATTTCTTTTTCCTCTTCTTTTTTTTGGTTGATCGGGGTTGAAGTTAGAAAGAACACAGAAAAAATACGTGATCTATGAGACAGCAAAATTATTGTTGCGAAAATATCTTTGTAAGATGTAGGGAATTTTACTCTTTTGTGTGTGTGTGTGTGTATTTGAGTCGACTAAATGTGATCATAAATTTTTCAATCGTTTGGAAACACGTCACATTTTATTTTTAATAGTTCTATTATATATTATATATATATATATATATATATATATATATATATATATATATATATATATAAAAGAAAAAGAGAAAAACAATTATTCAATCGTTTGGAAACACATCACTCGTTACCTTCGACATGTTTCTCTTTTCTTTTTCTTTTTATTAACTTTTTATGAAAACACAGTACAATGCTTAATGCTCAAAATTGACACGAGAAAAAAATCATGATAAAAATCAATTTATCACATTATCAGCAGTTACTTGCTTTTATTGATTTCATTCAAAAAAGAATTATTCAATCGTTCGGAAACACTTCACGTTTTATCTTCGCAATGTTTCTTTACTTTATTTCTTTCATAAATTTTTTATAACAACATGAAGTAATGCTTAATACTCAAAATTGACGTAAGGAAAATCTTGATATAAAAATTAATTGATTATTTTATCTGTTAAATCAAAAGAAAATATATTATCGAATCGTTTGGAAACAACGTCTCCTTTTTCTTTTTTCTTGTAAATTTTTTAATGAAAATTTGAGATAATACTTAGCGCTCAAAATTAAAACAAGATAATTCTTAAAAGTGAATCCACTTGATCCGTATCAACTTCAATAATTGATATGAAGAAAAAAAAAAAGAAGCAAAAGAAAAAAAATACAAAATAATTCTTTTGAAATCGTATAATTCTTAATTTTTTTATTAATAAAGAAATGTTTTCTCTTCAAGGTCACAGCGGAGTGAACCAATTGGGTGGTGTCTTCGTCGGTGGTAGACCGCTTCCTGATTCGACGAGGCAAAAGATCGTCGAATTAGCTCATTCCGGGGCACGTCCTTGCGACATCTCAAGGATCCTGCAGGTCAGCAATGGCTGCGTTTCGAAGATCCTTGGCAGGTTGGTTGAAATACTGCATGTGCTATTTGTTGATTTATTTATCTTTTCTTTTTCTTTTCTTTTTTTTTTGTTTTTAATAATATCACCGCTAGAAACGATAGAAATCGACAGAAATAATCTTCGAAAATTTTTAGAGGATTAAATTACACGAAAAAAAAAGAGAAAAGAAAAAAAGGTAAAAAAGAAAAAAGAAGAGGAAAAAACATCATTATATTAGCGATCATGTTCATGAGTTCTGTTCGTGACATCTGTGTAAACATTATCGACGATGAAATCGTTAAACTACCGATCTCTCTGTCTCTCTCTCTCTCTCTCTCTCTCTCTCTCTCTCTCTTTTTCTCTCTTTCATATAAACATATATGTACATATATTTAAAATGAATATATGGGTTCCTTTAACTTCGTCATATATTAGGATAAATCATATATCATTGAAGGTATAGCATAAATTAATTAACGTAGAGATAAAGATCAGAATGAAGTTTTATAAATACATTAAAAACATATTTGTGAAGTAACGTTATCGTTTAATATTTATCTTCTTCTTTTCTCTTAGAGGTATCCTTATCTTTTAATATTTATCTTCTTCTTTTTTCTTGAAGTATCCTTATCTTTTAATATTTATCTTCTTCTTTTTCTTTTTCTTTGTAACATTGTTTGTTTAATACCGAGAAGCACAAGTATCACTTTTGTACGTAACATTGATTATATCTTCGATAAATCATATATCGTATTCTTCAACTTTACTTGGAATTCTTCGTATGGAAAAAAAAAGAAAAAAAAAAAAAAGAAAAAAGAAGAAAGAAAGAAAAAGACAAAAGGAGAAACAGATCATTCTTCTCGTCGTCCGAATTTCGAGTTTGAAAAAGAAAAAAAAGAAAAAAAAAATTAAAAAGAAAAAAAAAAAAGAAACGAAAAGAAGAAGACAAGAAAGGATGCAAAATTTTGTTGTATCGAATATGAGAAGAATTAAACGAGGACTTGATAAGTCCATACGCAAGGTTACTAAATTGTACCGCAAAATATTATTGTTGCAGGTACTATGAGACCGGATCTATAAGGCCAAGGGCCATTGGCGGCAGTAAGCCGCGAGTGGCCACGGCGGAAGTCGTCAGCAAGATTTCACTTTATAAAAGTGAGTGCCCGTCGATCTTTGCTTGGGAGATCAGAGATCGTTTACTTCAAGAGGGCGTGTGCACGAACGACAACATTCCAAGCGTGAGTAGCCCGTTTACCGCACCTTTCGATTTATTCTTTTATGTCGTCATACATATTTACATCATCTGCATCATATTACATACATATACTGTATATACGTATATATGTATGTATGTATGTATATGTATATATATATATATATATATATATATATATATATGTATATATATATTATATAAAAAAGACTATATATATATGTATATATATATATATATGTGTAGGGTAAAAGAAATTTCAAAAATGTTATGAAATAGAAGATATCATTGGAATCGGATTTTATTCATATCAATTTTATTTTGACATAAAAATAGAAAAATGCATTTGAATATTCGTTAACATCTTGAAATCGTTTATAGGGAATATATTATAATTTTTAATATCAAGTAATTTCTTCAACGGTTTGATATAATATTTTAAAATCGACGAACATTTAATATTATTTAATTTAAAAAATTTATACACCTATTTGAATATTTAATATTTTATATTTGAAAAAACAAAAAAAAGAAAAAAAAAGGAATTTTTTCTCCTTTTAAAGATCTTTCAATGTTACCTACATTATTTTTCGTTCTCTTAGAAAATGTTTACTCTTTTTATTTTCCAAATTAATTTCCATTTTTATTTCTATAATAGTAATTTTTAAATATAATGATTTTATTGCAACGTATGTATTTAACGTTAACGAATATTTAATATTAGTTCAGTAAATTATAATTATAGTTGTATTTTATTATGTCCGTACACGAACTATATTTACATAAGATACATTTATATTAAAAATCAAACAAATTTTTATTGAAATAATATTTAAAATCTTACATAATAGAACTATGTAATATATATATATATATATTACATACATACACATACATACATATCTTCAGAAAATAAAGAACTGATAATATATAGATACGTACATAAAATAAACATACATACATATATATGTTTATACAATACATAGAGTATCGAGATACTTGTACGCACGTAAACGCGTTTAAAAGCGTTCACCATGTTGTCAGTAAAGGGCTGGTACGAGCGTGCTCAACGAGAGAACGGTTGTAAAGACGATGTCATAAAGCATGTCGCAAAACACACGTAATGGAGCCCAACTTTTCGGTATGAGAGGAACGAGAGGAGGTGAGGAGGATTGAGGATGGTTGTAGTAAGGAGGAAGGGGAGGGGAGGGGTTTAGGAGGATAGGGGGGTGTGGAAAAGAGATGGTAAGAGAGGGAGTGGGAGGGAAAGGGGGGATGAACGCGCAGGCGTATTGTCAACGAGGCTTTGTCTACTCACACAAAACACGACCGCATTTACATAGATAGCGCGAGTCGACTTTCGCGGAGGGAGGATGAGAGAGAGAGAGAGAGAGAGAGAGAGAGAAAGAAAGAGAAAGATAGAGAGGATGGCTGCTGTTAGGTTGTCGTTAGATTGCTGTTAAACTGCTAATGGTTAGATAGATAGATAATTAGGAAAGACGAAAGTAAATCGATTGTGTTCTTTCTTTTTCCTATTTTTTTTTTTCTTTTTTTTTTTTTGTTTCTCCTTTAATACCAATCGAGAAATCATATGAGAAAAATACATAGTTCGTTTATAATTTACTTGACAAATTAATAATATACAAAATTTCATTTTGATGAGAGCTCATTTTTTTTCTCTTTTTGTTTGTTTGCTTTTTTTTTTTTTTTTTTTTTTTCTTTTTTTCGTAATAATAAAAATTTATTCCTCGATATAAAAATTTAGAAGTCGTAGAAATGTGTCGTAGAAATTTTCTAAATTAGAAGCCATAGAAATGGGTTCGATATTGTCCATTTGATAAATCTATAGAAAATTTCTTTTTTAGAAACAAACTCACAGAATTGTCCATTAGAATTTGTTTCTAATATTATAGAAAATGTTTATCATTGGACTGATAATACAATAATTGGACAGATAAATAGGAAGAATAAAAACCAGGCATGATAGCTCGCCCGAAAAAATAAAAAATGTGCGAATCATTTCATCTTCTTCCTTATCTCATTTTCTCTCTCTCTCTCTCTCTCTCTCTCTCTCTCTTTTCTATGAGATATTAAAATGAAACATAATGTTCTTCCTAATCGATTGTATATAATACGAATGCGTTCGCTTTCCATTATGAATGTCGAAGATAAAAAAACAAAAAAGGATATAATATAATATAAGACGTTTCCTTTTTCTGATTGAAAATTTGAAGAGAAAAAGAAAGAAAAAAAAAAAAAAAAAGAAATAAAATAAACAAATTCATTCGACAAAGTTCCACCACGGAATTTTCTTACTACCGATATTATAAAAAAATATTTCAGTTTAGAAGAGAACCGGTCGGGGGTGAGTGTGGAAGGGGGGGGGAGGGGTGGTGATGGGGAGGGATAGGAGAAACGAGCGAGGAGAGAAGTGGGGGAGAGCGAGAAGCGCGGAAAAGCAAAAGAGAAAGACGAGAAAACGTTTCAAGAACAAGGGAATCAATTAAGAGATTGCTCGAAAAGGAGAAGGGAAATGCGACGCATGGATCAAAAGGAGATTCTTTGACGTCTCTTTCTTCTTTTTTTCTCTCTCTCTCTCTCTTTCTTTTCTTTTTTTTTCCCTTGCAATCTCGAAATCTTACTCTTTCTTCTCCCCATCGCGTCAGAGTTCACGAAGGGGGTCGGTCCTCTTGCTTTTTTTTTCTCTCTCTCTCTCTCTCTCTTTTTTCCTCTCTCTCTCTCTCTCTCTCTTTCTCTCTCTTTCTTCATGGTGGTACTGCTCGACGTAGCTGGTTGCCATGGATATTTGCATGCGTCCAATAAACGGTGGCTAAGGGGCTCTCGACTTGCTTAGGGGTAAAAAGCAAAAGAGGGTCGCTAAATTCTCCTTTCCTCTTCTTTCTTTCTCTTTCTCTCTCTCATTTTCTTCTTTCCTTCCTTCCTTCCTTCCTTCCTTCCTTCCTTCCTTCCTTCCTTCCTTCCTTTGCTTTATCCTTCTCGCTCACGCCTTCGTAATGGCTTCGAGGTGTACGCGCCCCCAACCCCGTTTCGAATAAAAAGAATGGAACGGCATTCTTATCGACGTGAGAGAAAAAAAGTGTCAAAGGTTCGACAAAGAGAAAAAAAGAGAAAAAAAGAAAGAGAGAGAGAGAGAAAGAGAGAAGAAAATTTAGCCTTTGTAGACGTCCAAGTTACCATCCTAAACGTATTTCCTATTAAATTTTGCGAATTAATCTACCGATAATCCTCGCCTCCCTTCTCATCTTTCATCTTCTCATTCTACCACCTACCCTCTACTCCCACATCCCTCCTATCCCTTTCGCACCATCCTACTACGAGGAGTAATGTAAGCGAAATGTAGCCGCATGAATTCAAAAGGATTCCTTTAACTATACTTTTTATCTTATTATCGCCACGACCTTACCTTGTCGTCCACCATTTTCTTTTATTTTCTCTCTCTCTCTTTCTATTTTTCTTTTTTGTGATTTTTTTTCTTTTTCCTCTTTTAAATATACATAAATTCATATATTATTTATAATGGAGGATAAACGGACATGTAACATCATGACGTAATTCTCGCTGGAAAAGAAGAAGAAGAAAAAGGAACAGGAGGAGGAATAAGTGGAGGTAAAGGTGGAGGTTGATGGAGGTGGAAGTTGTAGTAGCAGTAAAGGAAGGGGGAAAGAGAGAGAGAGAGAGAGAGAGAGAGAGAGATGCTCGTAGAGTTTCGCGTTTTAACAAATTATACGGGTGCCGGAGGGCCTCGAGGCCGTTGGAGGATCAAAGCTACGGTGTACACCGTATAATCCCCGTACCGCGTTTGAGCATCCTGCGAGCGCTTCTGAACTTGTTGTGGGCAAGATTAACGTTTCTTTAATGGCCCGTGTAATATTCCATTACCAGTACCTACCTACAGTTACGCTCTGAGAATTATTGCGCCTTCTAGGTATGAGTAGGTATCCGTTTGAAACACACTCAGAGATTTTCAAGATGTGAATTTGAGAATGTAGACAAGATATATGTACAATAATAATAATAATAATAATAATAATAATAATAATAATAATAATAATAATAATAATAATAATAATAATAATAATAATATATATTTCATTTGTTTTATCAGTTCGTAATAATGCTTAAATATAAATGTTTTCTTTCGAGAGAAAAAGGAAAAGAAACAAAAAAAAAAAGAAAAAAGAAAAAAGAAAAAAGAAATGAAATGAAATGAAATGAAAAGAGAAGGAAAGAAAATCTTAGAAAATAAATCAAACCTGATGGACGAAAAAAAACAAAGATAGGAAAAGAGTGTGGCGGGGAGTGGTTTGGGAATGAAGTAAAGAAGAAAAAGAAATAAATAATTTAAATTTCTTCTTACACTTAGATACTTATTTTCAATTCCGAAGAGAGAAAGAATTTTTCTTTCTGAGCTTTGATGAGGAAACGAAATAACTCGGTGACGGGATTGATTCAAAAACGTTTCCCGACGTTCCTAAACCTCCTCCTCCTCCTTCTCCTCCTTCTCCTACTACCCCACCATATCCATATTATACCTGTCTGTGTCTTTGCTTTTCAACGTAGACGTCGGGACAGGGTTTACCTTTGGAAAAGAAAGAAAAAGTGGAGGGATGTAGAGGGAGATAGGGAAGAGAGAAAGAGAGAGAGATAGAGAGAGATAGAGAGAGAGAGAGAGAGAGAGAGAGAGAAATAGGAGGAACACGGAGGAACGTATTCCAAGCGAATCGCGGTGATTGGAGGAAATTTCATTATTCTCAGACATTACCCCCGTTATTGTAATGCCATCAAATTGGATACGCGTAGAATGGGAAGAATATCGTCTCGAAGTCGACTACCAAGAATTTCTCGCTCGCTTATTCGCGAATCTTTCGACTGGTCTTAAGTTTATTATTCATTTCCTCAACTTTGTTATATTTATATATATATATATATATATATATATATATATATAAATATATAAATAAATAAATATTGTATTATATTTTGAGAAACAGTAAGAGAGAGAGGGAGAGAGATAATAGATCGATTACATACAAAAAGAATCTTTTACTCTCTTCGATTATTCAAACGCGACAGAGAGAGAGAGAGAGAGAGAGAGAGAGAGAGAGAGAGAGAGAGAGAGAGAGAGAGATTCGTGAGATCGAATCGAAGCAATGGCGTGACAAACCCGAAAAGCCAGCAGGACGCGGAGATGGATTCGAAATGTCCTGCGGAGTCTCCACTATCCGTTTCCTCGTCGAATACCTACCAGTTTCGGTCCTCCCTGGATTTGAATCTGGCAGCCGGCGTGGCGGACGCGTTATTGGTTTACTCGCGCCACTGCCTTCGGGATACCATCCAGAGGCTCTCATTTCTCTCTCTCTCTCTCTCTCTCTCTCTCTCCCTCTGTCTCTCTCTTTTTCTATCTAGAAAAAAAAAATTATTTTATAAATCGAGAACGTACGATATAATTTCCTTTTTTCTCTTTTTTTTTTTTTCTTCCTTACTCTCTCGTAAAAATTCTAAACAATGTTTCAAACGTGTCCATTTTTTATACAATTATTCGTTACAAAGTTTTGATATAATTGCAATTATCGTGTAAATTACGTGATCGTAAATTTCGTCGATAATTTATTATTTATTTTCTATTTTTCTCTAACGTTGAATAATGAACAATTAAATCAAGAAATTTCAATGGTTATTTATGAGAACTTATCGAGCACACCTTTGGCAGCCTTTACGAATGAGCATCACTGAACACCGAGATTACATTTGTCGAGGTGTCCAGGACTCGACCAGGACGTTCCTTAAGGGGTGTGGGAGGTAGTCTCTGGTAGGGTTCCATGTCAATGCTGTACCATCACCAGTAGCCGTACACCATCACCATTACCAACGAAATCGCCAACGCCTCCATCGGCAACCCTCTCTCGGACATACGACATCTATACCGCTACTCTTCCCTCTTTCTGTCTCTCTCTCTCCCTCTATATATATATATATGTATGTATGTATGTATGTATGTATGTATGTATGTATATATATATATATATCTCTTTCTGTCCCAGTCTCTCATTCTCTCACTCACTCTCTGTATCTATCTATCTATCTATCTCTCTGGAACTCCCTGATCCAAGGGTAGAAAATCATGGGTATCACGAGGCGCGTACGGTTAGATAGGGGGAGGGGGATGGTGGATCGGGGAATGGCACGGTTTCCCGCGGTGACCGAGCGTATCCACGTAATTAATAGTCTCTACCACGAATGGGAAGGTCCAAGGATGAAAATTTACAGGAGATGTCTGGTAGTAGGTGTCTAACGTTTTCCGAGGTTACTCTGTCTCTCTAACAAGTGTTTCTCTCTAAAATCTCATTTTGTTCTTATCCCTTTTCTTTTCTTTTTAATTCTCTCTCTCTCTCTCTCTCTCTCTCTCTCTCTCTCTCTCTCTATCTCTTTCTTTTTTTTTTTTTATATTTTGCCTCGATACTCTTCGCCGTAATAATTAACGATTAATACAATTATATCAATGAATTATTTCATTCAATACCGATCAAAATTCTATCAGCATATCTTTAGATTATCACGGATCGCGTTTATCTAAGAGAAAAAAAAAAAAAAGAAAAAAGAAAAAACGATAAAAGAACTTCGATCGGATCTCGTTTATCTCGTCTAACTAAAGGGGTCTAAGATAGATATAAACGTGGAAGGTTGGCGACTGGGCGTAGGATAAAATGATTAAGAGAAATCGAAGGATGGATCGTCGATCACGAGAGGAGACGACCACTCCGTAGATTTCCTCTTCGACGTGGCAATAGCGACGTACTCGTTGGATGCGGTAAGTAACCGCAACAATGCCGAGTAGAGGAAACGAGAAAGAGTGAAAGAGAGAGAAAGAGAGAGAGAGAGAGAGAGAGAGAGAGAGGGAGAGAGAGATAGTGTGAAACAGCTAACAGGAAAGAGCGAGAGAAACGGTAGAGTCGGAGAAGATGGAGTGGGACTTGGAAGGACGGGAGGGAGGGAAGGAGAGGGCGAGAGGGGGATGAGAGCTTGGTGGGAAGGGGGTGGAAGAGGCAAAGTAATGGATGGCTCCTGGAACCCGAGGCGAGTGAATTGTTGGCCCCTGCACGTCCGCCTTGGAGACACCCTCGGCTTGCCCTGGCCGCGTAAATCAATGCACCCCTTCGTCCTCTCGGCCCTTCGTCCTCTCGCGAAGCGGCAGCCCTCTTCGAAGCTCCGGCGGCTCCAACGGAGGGGCTGAGTTAGGGGGTGTCGGAGACGTCCGGCTACTGCATTATGTATTTCTCACCGACCCGCCACTAACTTCCACCCTCTTCCTCTACCTCTCCCATACTCTCTCTCTCTCTCTCTCTTTCTCTCTCATCCATCCTTCTTTCTCTCTTGGCTCGCCTCTTTTTTCCACCTTCTCCTTCTCCTACTCCTATTCTTACTCCTACTTTTCCATCTTCCTTTTTCTTCTTATTCTTCCTCTTCTTCTACTCTCTTTTCTTCTTCTTCTTCTTCTTCTTCTTCTTCTTCTTCTTCTTCTTCTTCTTCTGCTTTCGCCGTTGCCATCGTCGTCGCTTCGTCTCGTCTGAACCCCCTTCCCCGTTCCTCTCTCGCAAGCCACGGGTCGATCCAGCAGCATGGCGCTTCTACCGCGCAACCAAACTCTTCTTTTTCTTTCTCCGACGCCATCCTCCTCTACCCGACGTCCCTTTTAATCACCGGACCGTCGTCGTCGACGACATTGCCGTGCCGGACGATGCACCAACGAAGGGTTTTCGCGGAATTAATTTCCTATGCCGACGGCTGCCGCATCGTTCTAACCCGGCTCGATACCCTCCATCGTTCTGATATTAATGCGAGCCATAACGCCTCAGAATTCTTCTCTCCTTTCACATGATTTTCTCTTTCTTCTATCATATCTCTCTCCTTCTCTCTCTCTCTCTCTCTCTATATATATATATATATCTCTTTTTTAATTCGCCTCTACTTTATTTCCCAGTTCACGCTGTGGCGTTGATTTTAAAACAGATGGAATGAGAGATTGAGAGGGAAAAAAAAAGAAAAATGAAGAATAGAAACAAAGTCGCGGATTTGAAATATAAATGAAAGAAGAGAAAAGGAAAAGAAGAAAGAAAAAAGAAAAAAAAAAAAAAAAAGAAGAAATCCATTATAGATTTATCTCAGTTATTATAAAATATAACAAACATATATCTGATAAATCATATGGTGTATCTTCTTTTTTTTCTTCTTCCTTGTTTTTTCTTTTTTTCCTTTTTTTCTTTTTCTTTTCTACGCCGTTAGAACGAAACCAAGTGCAAGATGGCAGGTACCTCCTACTTCTTGCTTCTCAGGGGCCGGGGGGAGTAGAGAGGGAAAGAAAAAAAGAAGAAAAAGGAGAGAAAGAAAGAGAAAGATTGAAAGAGTGGGGATACCCTCTGTCGAAGCAGTTAACGTCATTTTAACCGCTGACTGCTTTCGCAACCCTACACCATGCCGTCCAAGTTCGACCGCCGTATACCGGCTGTCTCGTCCAATCAGGATCCTCGAGAACGTGTCTCCTCTCTTGGGCCTTGCATATTCTACTTCTCCTCTCACTTTTTTTTTATCTTTTCCTCTGGTCCCTCCTCAACAGGGCCCAGAGTACGACTATACGGACCCGGAGAGCACCCTACGCACGAAGGATATCGGTTTACAGGCCGACCGATTGATTGTCTTCGGGACATTTTCCTTCACGAGGCGTTATCGTATCGACGATCTTTGAATTTTTTTTCTTTCTTTTTCTCTTTTTTCTTTTCTTTTTCTTTTTCTTCTTTCCTTTTCTTTTCTCTTCTTTTTCTTGTTTTCTTTTCGAAACTATATTCCTCCTTCATTTCTCCTATACACGCGTACACGCACATACATTCATACATACATATATACATAGATACATACATACATGCATATATACGTACAAGCACGTCATCTAAACGCACGCATACAAAGAATTCGTTTCTCTCTCTTTTTCCTTTTCTCGTTCCGCCATCACGAACGGGATCATCAACCGATCGAGGATCATTTTTTGTTTTCTTTCCTTTTCTTTCTTTCGAACCTTTTTATCTCCGACCATCCTTTTCTCTTTCTTCATCATCCTCCTTTGTCTTTTTCTTTCATTTCTTCTTCTTCCTCGCTTCGATTTCGATCGATGAAGAAACTTCGATCGTGCGATACGCAATACGATTTGACGCAAGGCACTACACGTGGAATTTATCTCGGCGCGTTTCCATTGCCGATACAATTCCACCGTCGATCGCGCCTTTTCGATCTTCTCTTTATATATATATACGTAGATATTTATCTACGTATTATATATATATATATTTATACGATTTCTCGCGATCCGATGCCTTTTCTAAATTATCATATAAGTATATATCTAATACGTCTGAGGTTTAGATTATCTTCTCTCTCTCTCTCTCTCTCTCTCTCTCTCTCTCTCTTTCTCTTCTTTCCTCTCTCTCTCTTTCATAATTTTTAAATGCATTTAATCATCAAATTTACACACATTCCGACAGATATACTAATGATATCGAATTATCTATAAATAAGGAATCATTTTCTTTTTCTTTTTTCTTCTTCTCGAGTAAACGTAAAATTAAATGAATTCGATTTTAATCTAAATTTGATTAAAAATGAATTTTATTGGATCGATACTTTAACGTACTCTCGAAGGAATCATTTCGATCCAACATTTTCAGACTAGTTCCCCTAAATAGATAGGGGTTTGGGGGAGGTTGGAGCTTGGGGAGGGGATGGCGGCGTCTAAAACGGTGTAAAATCGCGCACGTGGCGTATCCCGGAGTGCACTCTCCATTCGGAAACTATCATCCAAAGCTCGTCGGTGAAGGAGAATTTCGAAGAGGATACTCCTCTCTTGTTCTCTCTCTCTCTCTCTCTCTCTCTCTCGCTCTCTTTCTTTTTCTCTGTTTCTCTCTCTTTTTCTCTCTACGGGTGGGACTCATCGTTTGATAGAGAAAGCAGGAGGCAATAACGTTCGACGCGTGGCATCCTCGACCACCCCCATACTTTTCGGGGAACCCCTATAGTGTGCTGTTAAATACTGAATCTCACTCTATCTCACTCACTATCCTATTCTCTTTTCAAGCTTCTTCTCAAGTTTTACGTGATGATAGTAGATATATATATATATATATGTAATGGTATCACCCTGTATATGTATACATATTGAACGCGATACGGATTAAAAGTCGAAATTATAGATTAAATCAAAAAAGATGAAAAGAGATAATAGGATTGATACTAGCTCTCTCTCTCTCTCTCTCTGTATGTTTATCTATCTATCCATCTTCCTCTTTTTATCTCTTTATGGATTTTCTTTCCTTTTCCTTCACACAGCACATTTCGAATTCAACCTTTTACCGTCCCACTGTTCCTCTCTCTCTTTCTCTCTCTCTCTCTCTCTCTGAACCACCCTCCGTTTAAATTGCGAATACCTTGCGTTCCTCGACTTCTATTTAAATGTAATTTGTATCTTGCTTGCTGGTGCGACCGCTCGTCCAGTCCCACCCCGTACTACCCTCTTTTATATCCCTCTCTTCTACTACCTACCGCCACTCTTTCTCTTTCTCTTTCTCCTTTCTCTTTCTCTTTTTCTCTGCATACTCGACTGGATGTAAAAGTCGGAGAACGTGTATCTCTCTCCCTTTCTCTCTCTCTCTCTCTCTCTCTCTCTCTCGTTATTTTTTTTTTTCTTCACAGTGCCGTAATTTGTGCCTTGATAGCAACCACAGGACGACATCACGTTGTGCTTCTTCTTCGCACCGTTGAAAAACCAAGAGGGTTGCTATTCCGTCCTAACGGTCGTCACGTTAGGGAGATCATTTGCGGTACAATTCGTTACCGGCAAAGAGTACTTAGGGGAGAAAAAAAAATATTTTTCTTTCTTTCCTGAAATCAAACCATTCGACGTTTCTTTTTTTCTCTCTCTTTTCTTTTTTTTTTTTTTTTGTTTTTGTTTTTTCTTTTTTTCTTTATAACTCTTTAATAACGAATTCTTTTCTCCATTTTCTTTCTTTTCCCTTTCTCTCTCCTATCCTTCGATAATTCTTAATATTATCAACGAGTGAGAACGAGAGACGATATGAAAATATATACGAATATTCGCAATTTTTATTATTATCGTAAATTTCATTGAATTGTATTCGATCGAGTGAATTATAAAAAAAGAAAAAAAAGAAAAAGAGAATATTCGTCACGACGCCATTGATAAGAAATATTGCTATGTGTAAAAATACAAACGATACACCGAACTAGAATAATATTTATGATTGATAATTTGTATATTTAATTGTATTCGATCGTTCTTAGAAAAAATTAGAAAAAAGAAACGAAATAAAAAAAAAAAAAAAAAAACAAAAAAAAAACAAAAAAAGAAAAATGAAAAGAAAAACAAACAAAGATAAAAACAAAGGAAAAAACAAAACAAAACAAAACAAAAAATTCGCTTGTAGATAAACTCGTATCGTTTTCCTTTCATTTTCTGTCATGCGGTGATAAGAACTATCGTTGTACGTGAAAATGTTGGTGATACATGGACGATAGATAGTAAACACTGTGAAAAGGCAACTTCCTTGGTAGTTGGCGACGATAAATCAAAGCGACTGTGATATCTCCTAGAATAATGGCTCGTGAGATAACGATACAGGAGAAAGGAAGATTCGTATAAGTCGTCAGTTGAGATCAGATGGATAGTTTTGTAGGTGATTTTCGAGTTATACGAAATCGTCATGATCGTCGTTGATTAAGAAATTCGCATAGTTTTGATTTCGTAGTAATTCATCGAAATTATAAAAATATTTTCCCCGTTAATTGGATTGAAAATATGTTATTATAAACGCAAAAATGATATAGATAAAGATTTTGATTAATTCATTTCCTTTTTTTTTCCCCCTTTTGCTTTTCTCTTTTTTCTAATTATAACAGAAATTTGAAGAAAAAAAAGTCTCGTTGATACGGTAAACACATAATGTCGACGTTCGCAAACAGACTTAATAGAGTTGTCACGCGTGCAATATCGTACTGCACGCTATTCATCTCTCTCCTCTCTCTCTCTCTCTCTCTCTCTTTCTTTTCTCTCTCTTTCTCTCCTTTTTTTTCTCTATCGACTCAATTCGACACCGGTCGAGCTTTCCCACGCCATACGGCTTGACTTTGCGTAGGGCGCACGAAAGAGATTTCGAAACGTCGTCTCATACACGACGCGTGCCACTTTGGGTCCTTTTTTCATTCCAAATTTGTTACGATCGTAATAGGAAATAATCGGCAAGAAATTGCCAACAATGTCGGATAGCATACGAAATTCTTTTTCTTTTTCTGTTTTTTCGTTCTTTTTTCTTTTTCTTTTTTCTATCTCGAAGGGAACAACGTAAAAGTATCGATCGTGCATTTAATAAATGTTACGGGTAGAAAAAATTAATATAAGAAAAAAAAAAAATAAATAAATAAATGAATAAAAGAAAAAAAGAAAAAAGTCAAGATCTAATCGGTTCTTATTTAAAAACGACTGAAATTTCAATATTTCTTGAAAATGTAATAAAATACGTAATAGATTAGATAGAAATCGATCATACATTTCGAAGATGTTACATGGTTGACAAATTGAACAAAATTAATGGATATATATATATATAATTTTTTATAATATTTAATATTAATAAATTAAATAATGGATGTATATATATATATATATATATATATATATATATATATATAAATTTATATATAAATTGAATCGAAAATAATTACATTGATAATAAACGTTCAGATCGTTCGATCGTTATTCAATGTAATTGACGTATCGATATCTCGAGACACGTGCTATAAAATACGTGCACTTTCGCGTCTTTGCAAATGTGCTTCGGCGGCACTCGTAAACGGGTCAGTGAACCTTTTAAACCTTACTCGAAACACATAATGCTCGACATATATGTCATTAACTACGTTTGACTTATTCCCTTCGAACGATTCATTCACTTTCTCTATTCGTTTTTCTTTCTTTCTTTCTTTCTTTCTTTCTTACTTTTTTTTTCCTTTTTTCTTCTTTATTTTTCTTCTTTTTAAACAATATTTTGAACATACCTACAACAATAGAATTACAGGTCATACATATTTATCTTCCATTTATTTCTCGTAATACATAAGAGAGTAACAATCAGGTTTACCGTAACCTGTGATTTATTTACTTTCCTTCTCTCAAATATACAAAGAGAGAGAGAGAGAGAGAGAGAGAATCATAAAACCGAAGGGGGTTTAGCCTAATGACATGTTATAATATTTCGTGAATAACTCTAGCGGAAGTAGCGAGTAACACGTGCCACCATATCATCGCACCCTCCTAAATCTTTTTTTAGAAGAGATCTATTCGTTAACGAGCTGTTCAAGTGTCAAACTTGTAATACTCATGATCGATACCTATCGCGATAATAACAAAGATTATCGAAATAAAATTCTATATGAAAATCGGTTAATAATTATTTTTTTCTTTTCCTTTTCCTTTTTTCTTTAAATTTTTATCGTGATAAAGAGATACCGTTCTTGCGTTTAATATTTCTCTCTCTCTCTCTCTCTCTCTCTCTCTCTCTCTCTTTTTTCTTCAGTACATAATAATTTACGAATTTTTAAATTTAAATTAAATAATTGAGATAAATAATGAATAATAATTTTGTCACGTTTAGTATTTCTCTCTTTCTCTCTCTTTAAAAACATCATATTTTTTAAGTATATATAAATAAATAAATAAATATATATATATATATATATATATATATATATATATATATATATATCACCAACAGTGTCTCGATTACGCGCATCGAATTACCCTACTCCACTCCACCGGAATGTTTTCACCATAATAAAGCTACTCTGTATAGAGCCCAATAGAACCCTCAGGACAACGGAAGTGGACCGAATGAGGAGGAAAGTAGAAGAGAGTCGCACCCTCCGCTTCTTCCGCTCTTCACGATTCATACACTTGTATCGTATACGAGTGAGAGGATAAAAAAAGAAAAATGAAAGAAAGAGAGAGAGAGAGAGAGAGAGAAACGGAAAAGAAGGGAACGGAAATACGCAACTACCGCGAATAAACGTTCATAAAAAAAGAAAAAAAAAAAAAAAAGCTCATAAATATGAGGATTCGACACGTGTACATTGATCCTGCGAGAATACGTGAAAACGTGAAAAATTTTCGTGAACATGATTTTTATCGATATAATAATTATCGTTTCTTTACGTCGATGATTCTTTTTTCTTTCTTTTTTTTCTTTTTTTTTTTTTTTTTTTTTTTTCTTCTTTTAATATCCACATGTCGGAAATACGTTCAATATAATTTGCTGCAATTATGATAATTTCTCGTAATTCTTTTTTATCATTATCTCTTTTCACGTTCCGAATAATTTTCTTTTTGCTTTTTTTTTTTTTTTTTTTTATTTTTTTAGACATCGAAGTATTTCACACTTTGAATAAAGATTGAAAAAAAAATTGATATAATTTTAAAGATACGATAATACTAATTCGTCATTCGTTTTAACTAATTCTAAATCAACGATACATTTTCGTGTATAAGAAAAAGAAATTAATGTAATACGATAAATATTATTATCCTAATTTTATTTTGGTTTTCTTATTTGTTTCTTTCCGTTTGATAATTTAATTTAAGAAATCATTATTAGGAGTGTTCAAATGTTTAAGGATTAAAAACAAACAAAAATTGAAAAAAATCTGACGTCGACAATCATCCTCTGATATTCTAAGATAGAAAATAATCTTTTTTTTTTTTTCCTAAGAAAATATTCCATTCAAAGGATCTAAGAATGTCTGATTTTGGTATTAAAAAAAAAAAAAAAAAAAGGAAAAAAAAGAAAAAAAAAGAAAGGAAAGAAACAAAAAGAAAAAAAAATAATTCGACGTTAAAAGAAATTATCTTAGAATCCGGACTCGAGAACAATATTATGACGTCTCTATCCAACGTCCCATCACCCTCTTCAAGAATCGTCCACCCTCTGGGGCTCTTCACGCTTCATGCTAATTTCATCGATCCGTCGACGGCTTCTTCTTTTCTCCCGTCGTGTTTTAAGCCCCCGCCGCGTGTCGTCCTTTATCCACGGACCGAAGGATAATATCCATGCTCCTTTTGTGCTCCTGCCGCGTTATATCGCGATGCGTTACGGCGATACGACGATGTTAAAACACGTTTGAAATTATATATATATATATATATATATATCTTTCCCTGATATATTCTTTCTGCATAAAAAAAATGTCCTTATTTTTTAGAGTATTATATTTTTATAATATATAGAAATATATATATATATATATAGAAATATATATATAAATTTATTATATTTGATACGTATACATAAAAAATAGTAGATCATATAAATCGTTACATTTTATTATTATTAAATTAATCAAATATTATATCGTTATAAAAAGAACGAATAGAAATTATTATAAGATTCTACGCTTACACGAAAACTTACATTTTTTTTAAATAATACAAAATTCTTAATAATATTAACATTGACAATTAGCAATTTATATCGATTATCGGCTATAACGTATACGATTCAACGTAATTAAAAATAAGATTCAAATTCACGGTGACGTACTTATATCCCATAACGATGACAAATCTCGAGCACGGACAGCTGGGATACGGGGGGTATAAAAAGCAAAAAGAAAAAAAAAAAAAAAAAAAAAAGAAAAAAGAAAAGAAGAAAACAAAATAAAACAAAACAAAACAAAACAAAATAAAACAAAAAATCAAAACTACAAGCATAAATAAGAGAACCACGATCGAAAGAAGTGGACCACTTAACGCGAAAAAACCGTCGTAAGTTAATCGTTTCGTCGACTTCTCTCAAGTACTTACTCTCTCTCTCTCTCTCTCTCTCTCTCTCTCTCTCTCACTCTCTCTCTCTTTCTCTATCTTTATCTCTCTTTCTCTTTCTCTCTCTCTTCTTTTTCAAGAGTATCATGACAATACAGAAGCATTGTGAAGATGAATTTTTAAGCGGTAGCCAATAATCGCTAGTGACGGTAGGGTGAGAGGAGAGGTGGAGTTTAGGAGGGATAGGATGGAGGGAGGACGAAGGAGCCTAAGAGGGTTGACACACGTCAGAAATCTATCTAGAAGAACGGTATATACCTATATTTGCGGTGTACGTCAATCAAAATGCGGTCAAATAGTATGGCGACACTCGATGTCATAAACGAAAAAGCCGGATTTTGTCGTTTGACTGGCAGTCGTTCTCTCTCTCTTTCTCTCTTTCTTTCTATGTGTGTCTCTGTCTTTCTCTCTCCTTTGGGCCTGCTTTCAGCTTTTGTCGCGAGGGCCCTTCTTTCTCAACTGCGACGTTTCATTCATTCGACGACGACGTTTTCGACGTTGGTCGACTTTTCGATAGGTGTAGTTAGATAAGTGCATATATACATTTATATATATATATATATATATATATATATATAT
>NC_062188.1:17348729-17353729 GCF_912470025.1 Vespa velutina | reverse complement strand
TTTACGGATTATAAATAATTTATTAATATTTTCTTATATAATCCATTTCTTTTCTGTACTCTTTAATTTACTGAATGACATAATAACCGGTACAATGATTATTATTATTATTATTATTATTATTATTAAATATTATATTAAATATTATAAAATGATTAAAGTAATTTAATAAACGAAATAGATTAATCGGAACGGAGAAGGAAGATTTGATATGAAATTTTGTATAAAAGATTGTAATAATCGGTAGGTGCATCGCCATTTCGTAAAGTACTTCGTCCTTCGATATTTACCTCCCTTCTACTCGCGTTTCTCTCGTCGCTACCATCGTCGTCGTTGTCGTCGTCGTAGTCGAAGGCGTGTATATATATATATATATATATATATATATATGCAGAGAGAAAAAGAGAAAGAGAAAGAGAGAGAGAGAGAGAGAGAGAGAAAACGCTCGCTCCGTTGCAGCGTATTTGCCGATCGCTAGCTGAGATACAAAGGTAAAACAATATAATGGCCGCCCGCTGTGTTCGCTGCTATGGGATTCAGGGTGTACTGAGGGCATTATTGTCGACCTCTTTATCTGCTGCACCCGATCTCCCTCCATATTCTCTCTCTCTCTCTCTCTCTCTCTCTCTCTCTCTCTCTCTCTCCTTTTCGCTTTCTCTATCTCTATCTTTATCTATCTCTTTCTTTTTTCCTACTCTAGGTATATACATATATACATACATACATACATACATACATACATATACACATACATACATATATATACATGTACATAGGTACATACATATATATATATATACATAGGTACATACGTACATACATACATACATACATTCGTAGCGATGCGAAAGCTTTTATCGTCGACCAGGACAATGCTCAATGTCGACGTCGACGTCGACGTCGACGACGACGTCATCGTCGTAGTCGTCGCCGTCGTAGTCGTAGTCGTTGTAGTTGGTAGACTCTCTCCTTGTCAAGAACGTCGGAACGTTGTTCTTGTTACCCAAGCTTTAGCGGATGATCATCTTCGACGCGAATCCTTCGACCATTAAAAAAACATGGAGTAAGAGAGAGAGAGAGAGAGAGAAAGAGAATGAGAGAGATAGAGAGAGAGAGAGAACGAGTATTAATGGTTCTTCGATATATGTATCTCCCGTACGTTTTTCTGCTCTGTGCCGATAAACGTTTTCCCGTCGGAAGGTATAGAGAACCTTCGAAAGAGTTCACCTCGTGTATACCTAGGTACATTATATGTATATATATATATATATATATGCATCTCCTATAGCAAGTGTCGAGTTAATGGATGTAGGTTGGTACTACGTATAAGACTACGATGATGCTTCCGTGATGACTTTTGAAAGTAGAAAAGTAAGCGCTGTGTTGGCAATAGAATCTCTCTCTCTCTCTCTCTCTCTCTATCTATCTATCTATCTATCTATCTATCTATCACTGTATTTTCTAACCATACGATACGATCATGGCATAGGTATAAGTATATGCAGTTTCGAAGTATTCGCATGTAATAGCTAGCTTCGGTGAGAGAGATGAGAAAAAGAAGGAGTTTGGCGGGGACGGTGGGGAACGTGTTGGAGGCGGTGACACGGGAGAGACAGAAAGAAAGAAAGAAAGAAAGAAAGAGAGAAAGAGAGAGAAAGAGAGATCGAATCTTGGTAACGCGATAGTCGAAGATTTTTCTCCCGCACAGCCTCCGACACGGATATCGGCTCGGCTCGGCTCGACTTTACTCGACTAGGACGCATTCATTGGCTTCTCCTTCCTTCTCGTTCTATTTCAGGATCGTTCGGCTTCTCTCTCTCTCTCTCTCTCTCTCTCTCTCTCTCTTTCTCTCTCGTTCTCACATACGTCGGTTACGTACTATATAAGCAAAAATATTTACGAGATTTTCTCTGGTGCACCGTAAGTAAGTAAAAGAGAGAGAGAGGGAGAGAGAGAGAGAGAGAGAGAAAGAGAGATAGAGAGAGTGGGAGGAGTGCAGCAGATCGAGGAGAAACTCTATGCATTGGATTCGCAGGTCAGTGGGTTGTCGCGTCGCGTAACTCAGTCCAGTGTCACCGCCGCTCGATTTATCGTGTTCGTCAATCTTACGAAGGCTGACCTCTCGTCGAGTGTCGTGTTACCACCGAGCAACCACCATCACTACTACTATTACCACTACTATTACCATCATCATCGACATCATCAGACTCGCCAGCTCGAAACATACTTCTCTTTCTCTCTCTCTCTCTCTCTTTCTTTCTCTGTGTATCTATCTATTCGTCTATCTTTCTCTTTCCCTTTAGTTTCTCCTTCACCTTTCTTCCTTTGTTCTCATAGCTTTTATTTACCCCTCGTACTATTGGCATAGACCGCCGATAAATATCTGCATTGTAGCAAAGCGAACGATAAAAATCATATCTACTGCTCGCTTCGTCATCCTACTTGCCTTATGGCGGTTTTTTTCTATTTCTTTTTCTTTTTCTCTTTTTTCTTTTTTTTTTTTTTTAATATCTTTTCTCGATTCGTCATATGATTTAAATGCGTCAAAAAAGAAAAGAGGAATCTATATATATATATATGTTCTTTTTTTCTTAATTCAAAACGACAGTTCTTGTGATGCAAACAACGTGTCTTTGCTCAATTGAATCAATTTTTGTTTTTATTTTTTTATTTATCTCTCGAACAATATTTCAAATAAATGATTAATATTCGTAAAAAAAATATGAATAGATAAGTGATATAATTAAGACAAACCTTAAATTTATTCATTTATACTTATCAAACATATTCATACATATGTATATGTGTGTGTGTGTGTGTGTGTGTTTATGTTTAATTTCACAAAATATTTATTATTAATTATTAATAAAAATGATTTATCGGATGAATTTTCTTAATATCTTTTATCTTTTAATATCTTCATATCTTTTTTTTCATACGAATATGTATTCGTTAGAGGTCGATATATTTTAATCAGGTATTTAAATTGAAACATTATTCTCTCTCTCTCTCTCTCCCTCTCTCTCTCTCTTTCTCCTCTTTCGAAGGACCATCTGTATTGAAAAAAGAATTCATTCTCCAAAACCACGAACGTTTTAGGAAATACATCACGCGAGCCTTTCCAATCGCGATGAAACGTAATAATCGTTTCCGATCGATCGACCGTTCGTTTGCACCGGATTACGAAGGGTGGCCCACGAAGATAGGAAAACGAAACGCAAGAGGCGAACTATATCTCTATCTACATACATACATCCATATATACATATACACATGCATATATATATATATATATATATATATATATATATACATATGTATATCAAACGCAAGAGCGCATCGACGAGGAGAAGCTTTTGCGGTAGGCCACGTTGCAAACGTTGGAAGCTTTGCGGTCGCGTAAACGCAGAAAAGTTAACGCGTTCTATGCGTTATAACAGATTAAAGAGAAAGAGAGAGAGAGAGAAAGAGAGAGAGGGAGAGGGAGAGAAAGAGAGAGAATAGGATAAACAAATTGAAAGAGAGACAGAGAGATTACATGTATCTCTTTTGTTTTGTAATTCGAATATATACATACACACACACACACACACACACACATACACATATATATATATATATATGCCGCGTGCGAATCATTCCACCCGTACCGTATTAGAGATTCCCGAACGTATCCGGAAATACATCGGTTGGTCGCGGAGAAATTCTACGGAGTAAAACATTACGAAAACTCGCCGTGGAATCTGGAGATGAAATTCCTCTGTTGTACTTATACATACGTAAAACTATAAGCCGATGAATTCTCCATTTGGCTTGCCATTACAGAGAAATACTATCTATGTATATATTGTACTCTCGTTTTCATCCTCATCGCACATCCAAGTGATTTATTCCGTGCGAGAAGTGTTACGTACGTAATGCGTCAGGTATTAGATCGTATAAAATGGGATATATCGGGATCTTCAAAAAAAAAAAAAAAAAAAAAATAAAAAAGAAAAGAAAGAAATAAAGAAGAAAAAAAAAACATAAAAAAGAAAAAAGATCTGCAATAATGAAATCGACCACAATTAACGAGATTTAAAATGGAATTAATGAGAATGAATTTATAATTCCTTTGTCATGTTTACTTGGTGTATCTATTGTTTTCAAAGATAAAAAAGAAAAAAAAAAAAAAAAAGAGAAAAAAGAAATAAAAACAAATTTTCATTTCGAACTTCTCAACTCGTAGAAATCGATCGATCAATGAACATTCGGCGTGTAACAATAACAATAACAAATTATTAGTAATACGAACATATTGAACGTTCTCATACGTGAAAGTATAAAAAGAGTGAAAGAGATAAAGAGACTCTATTGTACGATAGATCATGGATGATCGTTAAACATTGTCAAAAAATAATCGTGTCATGATTCACGATATAAATAGATATATCAGAAATAATATATCTTGAACAATGAAACAATTTCGATGTACTTTAAATATTCTCGTTAAAACGAGCAAACTAATGAGCTTTCAAGTGATACCAAGCGGATCAAGGATATTACGAGAAAAGGGAACAAAGTTACTTGGACAAACTTATACGTGAGAGGATAGAGAGAAAGATAGATAGATAAATAGAGTAAGTAATAGAGAGAGAGAGAGAGAGAGAGAGAGAGAGAGTCGATATCCTTAAAGTACAACAGATTGAAAAGACGAAGCTCGAAGGGTGGTTCTTTCTCGCGACTTTGCTCAACGATGCGAGGGCTTAACATCCGTTGGTTCTCTCGCGTTTGTCGATGCGAAGGAGGAAGAAGAGAAGAGAAGAGAAGAGAAACTAAGAGAAGAAAAGAGAAGAGAGAAGAGAGAGAACGTTCGAGAGGGTGACAAAGTGTGTCTCGGTGAAGTAGTAGAAGCTGTGAAGGGAGAACTCTTTTCCTTAGTCGTAGTTGCTTTCGAACGTCGTCATTGCCATCGTCGTCATCGTCGTCGTCGTCGTCGTCGTCGTCGTCGTCGTCGTCGT
>NC_062188.1:17326229-17341229 GCF_912470025.1 Vespa velutina | reverse complement strand
TTTGATAATTCGATGTGTAAGCGGCATAGGAGGAGGATAATGGCGACGAAGGGAGAGGGAGTACAGCCGATGGAGTATCGTACTGATATTGTACCTGTGTCGCGATCTGTGGTTCGATCTCGAGTTTTGCCGGTTCGATCTTAATCTTTTCCGGCTCTGGGGTTTCCACAGGTGCAACCGGTGATCCAATGGCTATTTGCAAACCTGCCGGAACTATTTGAAGTTTTTGAAGTGGCGCATAAGCATAGATCGGTCCACGAAGTGGTTCCACGTTTTCGGCGCGGATCTTTGCGAAATATTTCATGGCTTCTACGTCCTGTCGGCTGACGTAACGTACACGTTGAAGGCGACCGTCGGGAAGTGCTACATAATATTCGCCAGTTTGCTGTGGCTGTTTCTGATCCAGATCGTCCTCTTCGAGCTCGTTCACCGAATTGATGGGTTCGGACTGTGAAAAAGAAAAGAAAAAGAGAAACATTTTAAGAATGAACATTTTGTTTGTTCATTTAATTTTTTTCGACAACTCGAGAACTGAAATATATAAAGTATCAATGGGATACGGTGATTCGTTTCTTTCTTTTTTTTTTTTTTTGTCGAATTTGTTAGGAAACAGACGTATTAAAATAATACAATAGCTCTTAGTTTCGATCCGACCTCGGCTACTGAAATCACGGTTGAATGCATTACGGATTGTGTCACAGAGCGCCTTCGAATTTGGTACGGGCACGCGTGCTTGAGACGCGATCGAAAGTAAACGACGCCTTGAATACTAATCTCGTTAGAAGAATTCTGAAGGAGGAAAAACACGAGTGAGGTCGGGACAGCGAAGAAGAATAAGAAGAAGAAGAAGAAGAAGGTATCGTGGACAATTTAAATTCTACGGAAACGTTTGGCTACCGTAGGCTCGTGCCAACTCACGATCGTTCTCACGATCATTTTCTTTTTCCGAAACGGAACGATAAATCTAACCGCATTGCATAAATCCGACCGTATCGATCAGAGAAACGAACTTTAGAAAGGTGAAAAGGGTATTATTATCTTTTTTCGATAAGAAAAAAAAGAGAAATAATAATAATAATAAAAGAATAGAAAAAAAAATAACAAGAATAAGTAAACAATTATAAAATGATCGATTTGTTGTTTACCTCGGACTCGTTAATACTGGAAACCGTAGTGGCATCGTCCAATTCCGTGCTGTTTGGTGTATCGAGGGTAGTAACTTCCTGAGGAGGTCCATATTCTTGTTGAGGTGTACCGTATTGCTGCTGAGGTTTAGCAGGAGCTCCATATTGTTGTTGCGGTGTAGCCGGAGCACCATATTTTTGCTGTGGCGTAGCCGGTGCACCATACTTTCGTTGAGGCTCGTTAGGAGCACCGTATTGTTGTTGAGGAGTAGCTGGTGCACCGTATTGTTGTTGAGGATTTTGTACTTGTCTTTGTGGTAAATTAAACGCTGGACCAGCCGGTTTCCAACCAGAGGGAGCGTAAGGAGCAGCCGCCGGTTCTTCTTGTTGTCTTGCAAAATAATATTGTCTTTGTTGTTGACGATAAAACGGTGGTTCCGCTAAGACAGCAGTTGCAAGGAGGATTATACCGGCGAATACCTATTTAAAAAAATATTCATTAATAAATTAATATACGGATAGATAATAATTGGATAATTAACGAGATACAACTGATCTACCTTCATTGTTGTTCTCGTAGTTAGAGCTGCTTCTGATCTCGAGCTGACTGATTTCCGATAGGTACCGTCGGCCGATTATATACACGGTGTTTCGTGCGCGTTCTGCATATTTAAAAGGACTCTCATGGCTAGCGGCGATATGTTTGTCGACCGACAAGTGACATTGGCCTCCTAAAAGACCGATGAATCCTCGATCATTGTTGGCTCATCATCCGGTCGCATTTTACCTTCGTTTCTTTTCTCATCGTCGAACATTTCGGCGATTTTACTCGGTTTACGTACAAAAGAAGTATCAATTATTTCGAAGTCCTTGCTGTTTTAGTTTACTTTTAATTCTATTTTTTCTTCTTCTTCTTCTTCTTCTTCTTCTTCTTCTTCTCCGTTAAAAGAAAGATCCTCCTCTCGTGTTTCTTCCCTCTTCTTTTTTTTTTTTTTTCTTTTCTTTAATAGCGTAACGAATCGTGGTTTTAACAAATTCGTGCTCTCTCTTAGAATTTGTGTAGACTTTTTATGTTAAACGTTTGTGTCGTCGATAATCGTTTGTGTTTCTTTCTCTTAAAAAAGTTAGAATATCGAATATGTTAATACATATCTTTTCAAATAACTAAGATAATAATATTCACGATCGTAAAATAAAATAATTGTCATCGTCATTTCTATTAATATTATCTAACGTAGCGATCCGTCATCGTTATTACCAACGACCATGGCCGATAATCTCCCGACGGGTCTCGTCTTTTTCACGTACCAAAAGCGATCGGAGACGCCTATTATGCAGTCATTACGTCGCTTTAATTTTAACGTGCTCTTACACACGCATATACGCTTATAAACGCTTATACGCTATGCTCTCTCCTCGTCGATTCCATGCACGCTTCGCCCAGACGTTTCCAGGCGCGTGACGATGACTCTTGCTAATAAATTCACCGTTGAACTCAATCTGACCAGCATCCGAGAGAAAAACAAAGAGAGAGAGAGACAGAGAGATGAATAAAAAAATATATATACATAAATAAAGTAAAAAACGAGTTGATGTATCTACCAGGTACGATTGTGTTCAATAATTCTTCGAGACGACTTGAATAAATCTCACAATTGATGTCACTTAAATGTTTGTGATTAAGTGAATTAAAAACCGTCCCACCTTTTGCTTAACTTTTTATACATGATGAAATATATTTTAATTCAACTCGTTGAAAAATTAAAATTATTCGTAGTCATACAGTATAATATTTTATTTAAAATTTTTCATTCAATTGCCAAGTTTATGAACAATTGGTTGGGAGAAAAAAAAAATTAAAGAAAAGCAAATTCTATGCAACTCTGGTTTATTATTTTCTTTAAAATCGTGTGCCTCATAGAGTTAGACATGATTAAAAATGATCATGTTCGAAACGAACGGTATATATATATATACATATGCATATATATCTAATCGTATCTATGAAAACTATTAATCGAAATTCCGACAAAATTTATATCCATCGTAACCAATACCTATAGCAGAAAATTCGATTAAAATCGTTCCAAATTTTCTATTCCAAAGAATGATATATATATATATATATATATATATATATATATATATATATTCCTTTATATTTGCGAACGCTTAAGAACGACTACGTTTAAAACAAAAACAAAAACAAAAAAAGAGAAAGAAAAAGAGGAAGACGAAGACGAAGATAAAAGAAAAAGAAAATAGAAAAGAGAAACGAAACAAAGAGATGAGAAAAGAGGAAAAAGAGAAGAAGAAAAAAAAAAGGAAAAGAAAAAAATCCATTGAAAGAAAATATGAAATCCAAGAATGAACGATTTAGCGGGAAATCGGTGAAAATCTCGACACGTTGCCCACCGACTTCTGGAACGCGTCGATGTCGAAGCTTTCACGACGGATACGAGAAAGAGAGAGAGAGAGAGAGAGAGAGAGAGAGAGAGAGAGAAAGAGAAAGAAAGAGAGAGATGGTACCGGGGGTAGAGTCGGAAAAGTACGAAGGGAGGGGGTCGAACTACGAGGAGGGGTGGCCCGGGCAAAGCAAATTATTCACACTCAAACGACTCCATTTCAATATCGGGCCGAGGCCCAGGGACAAAAGAAGGGCGAGATGCCTGTCTCCCTTCTGCTCTCGCTTTGCGCCGTATTGCCGTAGAGGCCGGCGCGAGCGATGCCTCTGTCTGCAGCCTGCAGGCTTAACTCTCCCTCTCCCCTCCCCATTCCCATCCTCCCTTCCCTTAACCCTGCTTCACCCTGTCTCTCTCTCTCTCTCTCTCTCTCTCTCTCTCTCTTTCTCTTTCTTTCTTTCTTTCTTCCTAGTCTTTCCATCTTTCTTCTTTCCTTCCTATATTTCTATCTCTCTCTTTCTTCAACATCATTCCCGGCTCTTTCCATCGTACCCTTCCTCTGGACCCTCCACCCAACCCCCTTCTTGACATATTCAACGAGCAACGGGAACCACCAAGAGTGTTGCGAAAAATGTCCGAGTCACCACGCGTCATCGTCCTGAATCTCTCTTGATTATGTATATATATATATATATATATATATATATATATATATATATATTTATTATATGTATGTATCATTCTATTCCATATTACTTAGATATACGAATATATATATATATATATGTGTGTGTGTGTGTGTGTGTGTGTGTATATATGTACGAAATTTAGTAAGTAATTATTCCGAAATAATTAAAATCATTTATGTATGTATTTATTTTGATGCAAATTGGTGTATACTTCGAGAAAAAGGAAGTTAATCGTAAAAATGTTTATAATTCAAATTGAATTTGTTAATTTCTATATGTAGAGACAAATTCCTCGAGTATATTAATAGAGTCTATGTTATGATGGATTGTTTTTCTTTCTCCAAAAGATTAGCGTAAAAAGTTGAGACTATTGTTTGAAGATGACATTGACTCCTTGAGCCTGATAATTTGATATATACATATATATACATATATTTATATATATATATATACATACATATAATACATAAGTATATACATAGAAAATAAATATACATATGTGTACACACACACACACACACACATATACATACATATGTATGTATACTGAACGTATTCGTTTAAACGCGGGAGGGACGTTTGTGCGGATTCTCAGCTTACAAGAACCCCATACCTAAGCAACGTCTGCGAGTAAACTGGATTAATCGTCTATGAAGGGAGACCGTATCCCTGCCGCATTCGTTTGCAATCAGATCCCTACGGGAAATTCGAAACAATGAGCTTATACACAGTCCAGCCCTTTTCTTTCTCCCTTTTAATCTCTATCTTTCTCATTCTGAATTTATCCTTAACGTTATCCTTATCCACGCTCATCGTGTCTCATTTCTTTTTTTTTTTTTTTTATTTTTTTATTTTCTTTTTAATTCTCAACGATTACGATAATTCTTTTTAACGTCATATCAAAATTTTATAAACGATCCGATAGAACGTTACTTTCTAACATCGTACACATATAATACATATTTATATCGGTCTACTACCATAACTATAACCACCATAGCTAGGAATTATAATTACATACATATATATATATATATATATATATATATATATATATATACATATATACACATAAATATTTCGTAACTGGTCGAAACTCGATCGTGACTGGTGAAGACGTGTTATGCCTCATGCTCGGACTAACAACGAGAATGGCTTCTTAATCAAACTCGCTTATCCTCGCTTACTAACGCTTGAATCGAATGATTATATAATCAATGTTAATTTTAAATTCGTCTATTTCGTAAATTATATTCTCATGGGTGAAAATTTCGGATAAGTTATACGCTCACGTCTAATTACAATTAACTAATTTGTAATCAATGAGAAAAAAAAAAAAGAAAATTCGAACGTGCGGTCGAACGAATGAAATTGTAATCCTGATCTCTTTCCCCTTTTGATAATATTACAAATCGTTTGAAAAAAGTTTCGAACGTGTTTTTTTTACGTTATTCCTAAACCGTAAATCGAAATTTTCTCTGTGTGTCGCATTTTAACGATGACACTCCTGGGATTAGAATGAAAGAGAGAGAGAGTAATGGAGAGAGTGAGAGAGAGAGAGAGGGAGGTAGCGAGGGCGTCGAAGAGTACAAATTGTTTGGCTACCAGTTGCGTCCTATTCCCAGAAGACTCGTTTTGCAAGTCGTAAACGAATTAGGGTATTTCGATGGTACGGGGAAGAGTTTCGAAACATCACCCTTAACCACCAATTTACATTCTGACCACCACAACCACCACCACCACCACCACCACCACCACCACCATCACCACCACCATCGCCATCGCCATCGCCATCGCCATCGCCATCACCACCAGCAGCAACATCACCGACACACCTACCACACGAGCATACACCGTGGCATCGATGCAAATTGACCGCGATAATCTCTAAAGGCCCAAACACGTTGATAACGTTTACGTGGATGGTAGGTGATAAGCGACATAGTCCGATCGTTCTCGGCTGATAACGAGAGAATCCACTATTCGTGCTGGCTTGATAAAAACAATGATAAAACGATGCTCTCTTTTTCTCTCTCTCTCTCTCTCTCTCTCTCTCTCTCTCTCTCTCTCTTTCTCTCACTATTTCTCTCTTATGTACTTCATTCGTTTATATTTATCTGGGAAATTAATTTACGGGAAAATTAACGAGATTTGTTAACGCATTGATTTTTTCAAATTTTATCTCGAAATTTTATTCAAATTTATTTATCGAATTCTCTATTGTATTATTCTTTTTTTTTCCTTGTTTTTTTTTTTTTCTTTTTGCGTAGAAACATCGAATAATCGATTTTTCGAATAAAAAAAAAAAAAAAAAAAAAAAAAAAAAAGAAGAAAAAACAATGCACCATAATACGAAAGACAAATGCTGTATAGGTAAATGAATTTTTAACGTTCAATTATTATTATTCGAAAATTGCAATTTTTATAAGATAATACCCAGTCGCGATTGTTTCAATCGATGAAAAAAAGAAATCATACAAAATGATAGACCTAAAAAATTTATATAATTTTGAATATCATCATCATTATGTTAAGATCTAATAAAAAGGGGAAGCAAAAAATTTACAGCCGTGGAAATTAGAATTTAAGACAAAGAAAAATAATCAACTATTATCATAATAATAATAATTATTATTATTATTAAAAATTGCGATATATATATATATATATATATATATATATTTATATTCCTGCGTATGATAATCCCTTTTGATTTTTAAAATGAAAAAGGGATGGCAGTTTAAAAGGAAAAAGGAGAAAGAAAAAAAATGAAAAAGAAAGAAAGAAAGAGATATATATATATATATACATATATAAAAAAAGGACGGTAGACAAACGAGAGCATACGGAAGGTTGAAACGGCGAATCGAATCTCGTTTTCCGAATTAGTTCTGACGCGTAAAAGGCAATGCACAGGGAACATCGGTGGTGACAGGAAAGTGCCTTGGGCGCGCGCGAGCAAAAGCGATGCGCGGATGGATACCGTCAGTCAATGTTTGTCGGTTTAACCAAGCGCGCTTGGGCCGCAGAGTTTGTCCAATACATTAACGCGCACCTTCCACTTCGATCTCGTGCTACGTTAACGAGCTATTTACACCGTGAAATCTACTTCCGTCAAAGTCACTCTCTCTCTCTCTCTCTCTCTCTCTCTCTCTCTCATTCTCTCATTCTCTTTCTCTCTCTCATTCTCTCTCTTTCTTTTTCTCCCTTTCACCCTTTATACATTTTCATTTCTTTCTTCACGTTAAATCGCAATTTTCACGAATTTCGTTAAATTAAATTTTCAATTAGGCAAACCTAAAACAATGACGCAAAATTAAGCGAAGAACATCGACGAAGGGAAAAAAGGAAGAAAGATACGGAAAAAAACATTTTTCTCTACTTTTACTCGTAATTTTGTAATCGATCGATCATTCATCTATCCTATTTACTTTTATCGTTAACCCTTATCCCTTCGAATGTTATAATAATACGATGTAACATCTCAAAACCTTTTTTTTATATATATATTTAAAACCTATATATATATATATATATAAAATTCGATCAAATTTTTTGTCGTTTGTCGAATCGAATATGCAATAAAGATTGCCCGATTGATAATTGACTTTTGATTTTCTTGAAGAAGAAGAAAAAAAAAAGAAAAACATCTAACAACAACAACAAAAAAAAGAAAAAAAAGAATATATATATATATATATATATATATATATATATATATATAAGCAGACGACCAACGTTGGATGATTATCAGGAGCATCGATCTATTAAGGAAAAGGGGGAAATTAGTATCGAATCAAGAGTGTCTCACGTTTGGCTTGCACTTTCGAACTATCCGAGAGATAGTAGCGAGCTGGAATGGTAGTAGTTGGAGAACGAAGGAAGAGAGAGAGAGAGAGAGAGAGAGAGAGAGAGAGAGAGAGAGAGAGAGAGGGAGGGAGAGAGAGAGAGAGAGAGAGAGGAGGAGAAAACGAAGAAGGAAGGTGTAGAAGGGTAAGAGGGAAAGCAAGAGTGTGTTGGTACTTCGTGATCGCGTCGAAAGCTCGCTTGCTCCCTCTCTACCACCCTCCCACCCTCCGACCGACTATCCCACGGAGGAAGTCGGCGAGTAGAAACTTTGCCGCGTAAACGGAGCTTAACCGCACCTTCGTCGTGCCGCGTTGAAGTAGGAGGATGAGAAGGAAGATGAGGAGGAAGAGGAAGAAGAGGTTTGAGGCAAAGAAGAAGAAGGAGGAGGAGGAGGAGGAGGAGGAGGAGGAGGAGCGAGACAGAGGGTATACGCGAAAAGGGATTTTCAAGGGAGTGGGAAGTTCGAGAAAGAGGTGGTAGGAGGAAGAGGAGGAGAATGGGTGGAAGACAGGAGGAAAGGAGGAGGGGTGTAAGAAGCCAGAACGGAAAGGGATGGCCAAGTAGGAAGGATGAGGATGAAGAAGAGAAGGAGTTGGATGAGGAGGAGAGAGAAGGAGAAGAGGAACGAGGAGGAGGAACTAGGTGGTACGAGGAGGATGAGAACGTAGAAGTCTCAAGGCGAAACTTGCAAAAGTACATCGCGACTCAAGAGGCCGGAAGTAATCGCGCGAGTTCTCTACGCCGCGGATCCGCGTTACCGTCGGCCGATTTCACGGGCGTTTAGTGGCTGCCGAAGATTTCGTGCTTTCGTGAAAGAGAGAAATAGATAGGACCGAGAGAGATATGCGAATAGTTTAAATAGATATAGATATAGTTTGGGGGAATGGGGAAAGGCAAGTAAGTAAGTAAGTAAGTAAGTAAGTAAGTAAGTAAATGAGTGAGTGAGTGAGTGAGTGAGAACTCAAGTATTTACGTACATTGTCGTTGACGACGGATACTAATGAATGAATGAAAAAGAAAGGAGAAAAAAGAAAAACAAGAAGAAGGAAAGGAAAGGAAAAAGAGAGAATAGAATTATCAGAATTATATCTTTCGCGGTTTTTCTTTCTTTTCTTTCCCCCCTTTTTTCTTTTTTTTTTCTTTTTTTTTTTTAAGAATAAAGCGCTCTCTCTCTCTCTCTCTCTCTCTTTTTCTGTCGCTTTCTTTTTCTTCGATATCATTGTACTCTTCTTTCTTCTTCGATGATAGAAAGAAACGAAATATGAAGAGAGATTTTGTTCTTTCGTTTTCGTAAATGTGAAACGGTAAGTGACGCCGTGCGGAATTTGATTGAGTTGCGCGTAAGAAGATTTGCCGGAAGAGAGAGCCCGTCGAAACGCGTTCCTCGGTAAAGAGGATTGGCAGTGAGTCGAATCACTCGATGGGAGTCCAAACTGAGAAAAGGTATAGAGGGGTTTTGAAGAGGCGGAGAGAGAGAGAGAGAGAGAGAGAGAGAACGAGTGAGAAATATATGCCTAGCGGGGGAGGAAGAGAAGAGGGATCCAGCGCTACTGGAAAAGAGGAAGTTACAAATGAATCGCATAATAACTCCTATAGACGCTCTTTTTTATCCTATCCTCTCTCTTTCTCTCTCCTTCCCTCACTCCTTTCCATCTATCTGTCCGTCCATCCCTCTTTCTTTCTTTCTTTCTTTCTTTCTTTCTTTCTTTCCTTTTTTCTTCTATTTTCTCTTTTTTTCTTTCTCTCAGCAGGCACTGCTTATATATGCCGGTGCACGGCTGGTTGCACAGTTCCTAATGGAGTTTCCAATATTTTCCTTTACGCTAACTTGCCTTCGTTCCTTCCTCTCTTTCTCTAACCCTCTCTATCCCTCTCTCTCTCTCTCTCTCTCTCTCTCTCTTTCTCTGTTTGTCTGTCTGTCTCTCTGTCTGTCTGTCTATCTCACCCTTCCTTGTATATATCTTCGTTCTCTTGATCGATCGTCGTTTCCGAAGCCCTCGTTTCTCATACCCAACAACTAACATTCTTCTTACGACCTGCTGCTAATCGTCGTGTTACTACCTCGTTAAGTTCCTTGGTCTTTGATACTCTCATGGAGAAGAAACTTTTTTACAGTAAACTCATAGTCAGTAATTTATTTTTAATCTTGACTACGCAAACCTTACTACTCCATTTCTATACTCTTGATAATAATTTTCACGTTATTATTCAATTAATCGTCAAGATAATAATTTATTTATCTTCGATAAATGAGAAATGAGGAAAAATAAATAAATGATCGTAAGTTATGCACATTAATGACGGCAAAGTTCGATGTGAATTTTTTCTTTCTTTTTCGTTTTTTTTTTTTTTTTTTTCTTTTTTTATTTAGATTTATAAAGTATTCGTCATTTTAAGAAAGAGAAAGAAAAAAAAAGTGAAAAAAGAAAAAAACTATCGTCAGTAGTAGGCAATAAAATTGTTATTAGGTCGGTCCATATTCAAACACTTAGGCATTTAATCCGAACGGGTTCGACACCTCGTTTCTTTCCAGCCATTTAACACGAACCGATCGCGTCGCGGTCCAACCTCGCGGTGTCCCCAGCATCGTTCAACTCGCTCAGAAACCCTGTTATTGGCACGCGTCGAGATATGTAGATAGAGTTACGACCGCATGTCCGTTCGAAAGCACATATCCAACTACAATCTCTTTCCATCTCTTCGATGTGCGTTCTTTCAAAGATATGAAAGTGTAAAATACACTTTCGAAAATATTTCGAATCGTCGTTTTATTATATCTTGACTTTCGAAAACTTCTCTTTTTTTTTTCTTTTTTTCGAGAACCGATCGAATTTATAAATAATCTTTCGACCATCTTGTTAAATCATATATATATATATATATATATATAAAAATGAAAAAATGAAAAACCATAGCACAGCCAGTTTTTGGATTTTATTTTTAACTAACTCTAAGGTATAAAAGATGATAATCCGTCGAAAGAAAGTGATTAGAAATAAATTAATTCATTAATAAATAAATAAAAAGAAAAGAAAGAACTCACGATATTTTTTTTTTCTACGATCAAACCGTCAAATCTATTGGCCAATGATCTGTAAAAATTGATATGCTTTCAAAAGTAAAGATATATCCTTCGGCATGCGTTCATAAATTCCTTTAATTCATATACGTACAATCCAATGTAATATTATTTTACGCTCAATTTCGTTCAATACGTATGTACATAAGTAAATGCGTGTACGTACGTACGTACATACATACATATATATATATATACATACATACATACATAGATACATACATACATACATACATACATACATACGTACGTATCACTTTCCATATAGATTCATATCGCGTTACGATATAAATTCGAGAGTTGGAAAGTTCGTCGAATTGTTCGGCATTAACGACAACTTGGATCCAATAAATTCGTTTGGAAGGATTAGGTATTAGATCGAATTGCGGATTATACTTGGAATTTCCTCTCTCTCTCTCTCTCTCTCTCTCTCTCTCTCTCTCTCTCTCTTTCTCTCTCTCTCTCTCTCGCTGTCTTTATCTCTTTCAATGATACGATAAGCGATCGATTATAGCTTTCCTTCATGCTTCTAGATTTTCATCAGTTCCTTCGTCTTAATCTAATATTAATTATTATTATTATTATTATTATTATTATTATTATTATTATTATTATTATTATCAATTAAAAAGAAAATATATCTATTTGCTATATAAGCATATAGAAATTTCTATAATTTTTTTCTTTTTTCTTTTTTATAATTATCAAAAGATCGACAGTCTCCATTCTCCAATATGAGAGAGAGCGAGAGAAAGAGAGAGAGAGACGAACAGATATTGAAACCAATAGAAAATATGTCACAAAAGGAATAGAGATATTTTATACATTTCTTTTTTTTGTTTTTTTTTTTTTTTTGCAATTATTAATAGATTGGCAAGTTCTCCATTTTTGAATGAAAAAGGAGAAAAAAGAAAGATAGAAAGAGAAAGGAACAGACATCGAAACTGAAGTTCGATCTACTCTCTCTTTCACTCACCCTACTATCTATCTGTTCCATCCCTCTCTAGCTCAACCCAGCCCAACCCAACCCAATTCAACCCAACCTTCTCTCTCCCCCCGTTCCTCCCGCCATTTCCAACACCTTTTTTCTCTCCGTCTCTTTGAATGGCCGTTACTAACGCATCATGGCCGGCCATTGTCAACGACTGGCTTTTCTAGTCGGGCTAAAAATGATAATCTCTCTCTCGTGCACAAGGGGTACGAGGTGTTACGGCGGAACGGAGTGGGCCAATGTGAGATCGTCCGATCTGTCTCTTCTCTCTCTTTCTCCTTTTTTTTTTCATTTCTCCTCTACCCCTCTCTTCTCTATCTCTCTCCTTTCTATCTCTGTTGTAGTCTAACAGGAACGAGCGAAAGAGAGAGAAAGAGAGAGAAATAAAAAATGTGCACGTTACACATGGAGGGCGTTACGAACGAAGGATTATATCGAAAATATATGAAAAAAGGGAGGAAGATAGGAGGGGTATCGAGTATCGGTATTGGTTATAGTGATGGTTGACATTACGGTATATTAGCCAACCCTAATAACGACTGCCAAAGTCATCGACGAAAGTGGGAATTACCTTTTTTTTTCTACCATTTTTTTTTTTCTTTTTTTTTTTCTTTTCTTTTCTTTTTTAAACGACATACGGACTTTAGACGATACCTCGTGTCGCTCCGATGAACACATCCCTGGTACGCATAACATCTGTATCATTGTCGGCCATTATCTCGAATTCGACTTGGTATAATAATACATCTGCCTCTTGTATATATATATATATATATATATATATATATATATATATATATATATATATATATGTAGATAACATGATCGCTTCGTTCTTTCTACAATCATTGTACTTTTTAATCTTTATATTTTGACGTCAATGCTAATGTCAAATTTATTACTTTTAATGTCTATCTTGTTTTTCCTTTATGTCTCTATTTTTTCTTTTCTCTTTTTTCTTTTTTTTTTTTTTTTTTGGTTTAATATATTCAAAGTAACATACAGTTTTATATTTTCTTACGTTTATTTACACAATTTATACGCGTTATTAATATTAAAATAATTAACATTAATGTCAAAATTTCATTAGCAATTATATCAATTGAAAATATTCGATTGTAATATCGGACGTTTCCTTAAACATTTTGATTTGTCTTTATTTTACTTTTTTTTTTTCTTTTTCGTTGGAAATGTAGAAGTTGGAAAATGTGTAGTAGTTTTTCTTTTCGTTCTTGCTTAAATGAAATTCATTTAACCAAGACGTGTGGCCAATGAAACGTGCTGATTCCTCGTTCGTATATCAGTCGGGCAACGAAGCGTTAAGAATAATAATCTTGAACGCGCGTACACTTGATTCGCACGCGGTCGTGGTATTGCAATCGCAAATAAGCTTTGCTAGTGAAAAAAAGAAAAAAAAAAAAAGAAAAAAGAAGAAAGAAAGAAAGAAAGAAAGACGAAAAAGAAGGAGAAAAAAGGAAAGAGAAAAAAGATAAAACGAAAGGAAGAGAGAGGGAGAGAGAGAGAGAGAGAGAGAGAGAGAAAGAGAGACAGGAAAAAAGAAGTAAGAATAAGAACAAAAACAAAAAAATCGTAGTTGCGGAATTAAGAGGAGTATCGAAAATGGATAATGAAAAGAAATCAAAAGTCAATTGTATTAATAACGCTCAAATAATAAGCCGTGTCGTGTGTTGCTCGTACGTGTGCGTTCAACCAACATCGCCAACGTTCGCCACTTTTCGTATGGTCTTTGAAAAAAAAAAAAAAAAAAAAAAAAAAAAAAGAAAAAAGAAAAAAAGAAACAGACGAAAGAAAGAAAGAAAAAAAAAGGGAAAAGGAAAAAAAAATGGAAAGAAAGAGAAAAAGACCGAAGTGGGTTCTCCCTTTTATGATTTAGATCAACGTTACGATCGAGAAGTTGATCTCGCACGAATGCACTCAATCGTAGACCATTTTGTGGCACGCATTACACGCGTTATTGTTGCTTCATACTACCCAAAGTGTAGCATTGTTTCCTATTGCCTATATAGTATAGTAAAGTAAAAAGGGCTATAGTTGCTCGTTCCAATCGTTCATTCGTTCGTTCGTACATACGTACGTTCGTTCGTTCGTTCGAGTGTTGCTCGCGTGTTACAAAAAAGAAATTGAAGCGAAGTCGAAGTTCAAGAGGTTTCACATTCTCTTTCTCTTTCTCTCTCTCTCTCATTCTTTTTTCTTTTTCTCTTTTTCTTTTTTTTTTCTTGTTCATACCTTTCAACCTTTCGTTCGTTTTCTTATGCACTCGTTCGATTCTCTTCGAACTGACTATATATACTTTGGTTCTCTCTCTCTCTCTCTCTCTCTCTCTCTCTCTGTGTGTGTGTGTGTATTTCATGTTCGGTGATCACAAATAAACTACTAGTACTAAAGTTCGAGACTGACTTCTAGAACACGCATTGTCCTAACTATCGAACCCAGAAGGTAGGACAATAACCAACCTTCCTATAATTCGCTGGCGAGCTTTAACGTTTAGCTAAGTGCACTGGCGCCCATTATCGGCGTTAATAAAGCTCAAACCCCCACTCGTGTGCCGCAGCCATTACTCGAGGACGCTTCGCACCCCAGTCCTCTCTCTCTCTCTCTCTCTCTCTCTCTCTATCTCTTTCTCTCTCTTACATTTCCCTTTAAAGAAACCATGCTCTCCATACTTCTTCTCCTTCTTTTCCTTCTCCTTCTTTTTCTCTTACCTGCTCTAACATCTCTCTCTCTCTCTCTCTCTCTCTCTCTCTCTCTCTCTTTTTATACTCTTCTTTTTTTACCATCTTTTTTTCTACGTAGATTTCCCTTTAACCGTTTAACGTTAACGACGAGGGAGAACTCTTACGAAAAT
>NC_062188.1:17306229-17308729 GCF_912470025.1 Vespa velutina | reverse complement strand
CGAAAAAAATGCACGCTATTTTGCGTCGGAACGACAGGCCATCCGGAATCGACGTAAAAATCGATGATCGTATATATAGTGAGAAGATGACGAAATATTTAATAATTATCAATCGAGATTAGAAAAAGCGGCATTTTATTTCTTTCTTTCTTTTCTTTTCTTGGTTGTTTTTTTCTTCTTTTTTTTTCTTTTTTTTTTCTTTTTTTTTTTTTTTTTTTTTTTTTTTTTTTTATTATTATTATTATCATCACTCTTCATTTTTCTAAGCCGTTTTCTTCTTTGTAACTCACGAACAGCGCCGGCGCGTATGCGTTTATTAAATACGCTTTTTTTTTCTTTTTGCGTTAAAAAATTAAATTATTCATTCAGCGCGTCGTCGGATAGCCTATAATAACATATAATAACAATAATGATACTCATAGTATTAGTAGCAGTAGTTATAGCAATAATAATAATATTTAATAATATTTAATAATAATAATAATAATAATAATAATAATAATAATAATAATAATAATAATAATAATAATAATAATAATAATAATAATAATAATAATAGTAATAATAGTAATAATAGTAATAATAATTACTATCATCATCACAATAATAATAATCATAATAATAATAATAATAATAATAATAATAATAATAATAATAATAATAATAATAATAATAATAATAGTAATCACAATATTAATAATAATTATAATAATCGTAATCATAATTTTCAACAATAATTCGCAAAGAAAACAATTATTTAATATTATAACAATGGCGAATGACGACAATGATAAATAATTAAGAAGAATAAACAAGGAAAAAAAATAAAAACAAAAAAAAACAAAAAGAAAACAAATATAATTTTTATTTGGCTTTGTGTGCCGGCATAACTGCTCTCTCGCTCGATTCTCTTTCTTTTTCTCATTCTCATATATCATATACATTTATAAACGAACAGATAAGATATATGGAGAATCTTTTTCGCTCTATGTGATCGAGCACGCTCGCTAATCGTCGCGATTAGAAACTATCGTCCGTCTAATATACACGTTTCAAAAATTTATAGATGCCTTTAAATCGGAAAAAAAAATCGCGGTACCGTATGTGTGTTTCTAATTTTTCTCGAAACAATTTCAATAGCACGATATTAACGAAGAGCGATCAAAAAATATTAGAAATACAATATTGAAGCAATGATCGTACGTTAAAGAGAAGAAAATCGACTTTTATCGATCGAGATTAATATGGGGAAAAAAAAAAAAAAAAGATAAAAAGAAGAAAGAAAGTAAAAAAAGAAGGAAATAGTATTAGAAACAACGAGAAGAATATTATTAGAATAGATACGATCTCAATAAATGTTATATCGACTCGTATTAATATCGACAATATATTTTCTGACAAGATAATAATGCGACTTCGTGTTAATGTGTTATTTAAAGTACATTAGATATTAGGATTAGAACGACGGAGCTACATGATTAGCGTGTTGTGCTTTTATTTCTTTCTTTTTCTTTTCTTTTTTTTTTTTTGTTTTCTTTTTCTTTTTCTTTTTCTCTTTTTTTTTCTTTTCTTTTCTTTTTTTATTTTCTCCCGTTCACGCATAGCGCGCACTATTTCTTTCTTGAAGAAGAAGAAGAAGAAAAATAAGAAGAAAAAAAAAAAAAGAAAAAAAGAAAAAAGGAACGCGCACGGCACAAAATTGCAAAAATTTTCTAAGACGACGAAGACGCTCACCGCGCACAACCCCCTCCCCCTCCGCCGATATCCGGATTCGCGTTAAACGATTCATTCGTTTGCTTTTTTTCCTTACTTATTTATTTCATCTTCGAAACGTTGATAAAACGAACGTAGCCCACGTAATTCTGAAAATGTAATACCGACGTAACACGGCTGTATTATATACCGCGAACGTACATATACACGATTGGTCGGCCCAATTCACCGCCGATGTGTGTTGTGTCCTTCTCTCTCTCTCCCCCTTCCCCTCCCCTCCCTTCCCAACCCAACCCTTCCCATCCCTTCCCCATTCAAACCCCCTCCCGCCCCTCCCCTTCCCTCCCCGCTCACGCCTACACACCCCAACTCACCCTCCCAACCCTCTATATTTTATATATAATATATATAAATATTATACGGTGTACACAAGAAAAAAGAGAAACCGTCGTGTTTCCCAACTCCCCGCACGACGGAGGCGAACGCGTCTTTTTTTTTTTCTTTTTTTTTTTTTTTCTTTTTTTTTTCATCTTATCTAAACGTCCGCTCGTGTATTCCTTGTGTTCATCCTTGTACGATCGATAAGTTTACCTTATTCTCGTGATAATGTTATATCTATATGTATATGTATATGTATATATATATATCTATATATAGATATATGTATGTATCTGTATATATATATATATATATATATATATTTATGTATATATATCTATATATATATGTGTGTATATATATACATATATATAGATATAAATTGGATGTGTATACATATATGTATATA
>NC_062188.1:17268729-17298729 GCF_912470025.1 Vespa velutina | reverse complement strand
GTTATAATCATAGTACTGTTGAATACGATAAGCATTAGCTCGAAGGAAACAAAAATGAGCTTACCTTTTTGCACGTAGAATAATAGAAAAAGTAGCAATCGGTGTTCTTATGACTGTGCTCCATTTGCAAGAACCGATAAAACGATGAGTGATCGTGTTCTTTGCTAGAAAACAAATCAAAGTCAAATCGTTATAACTTCTGTCCATTCTCGAATAACGAAAGGGTGCGATGAAAGATGAGATATAAAAAATATCACAGAGAAAAATGTTACCATTTAGTACGAAACATGATTCTCAGTCTCTTGTACTTTCGTGCTCGGCACACAGCAGTTGTAATCTTACTGGGGTTATATTTGAATTTCACAGTTTCGAAAGTTGTCGATGTTTTTCATATTTATATTTGTCTTTTTTCTAACTGTTTACAAAGCTATTCTGTTACTTACGTTGCTTATGATACTCCTCGTGAGTCCTTTTTTGCCTCCTTGCTGTAACCGACACACAAATCACTCACACCGATTCGGGTAGTCAATTTCGACCGTACGACTCTGTCGCCTGGGCGCTGATGGATGCGCGTACCGAATGGTTCCGAAATTGATCGAACGTACACGATTATTTTTGGCGGGCAAATCAAAATTGTTTTCGCGAAAATTTCAATAAAAATAATTACATTTGTAACAGATAACGATATATTACATTATTTAAATAAATTTGACATTTATCAAATATATTTTTAAAAGAAAAATGTCTTTTGTTCTTTTTTTTTATTTATTTCTTTTTATTATCTTTATTGTTATGCCTTTAAAAGTTCAAACAACTTTACAATTATCGTCATTTTAAAAATGTCCCTTTCTTAAATATATCACAATAACCAAGTGCACAGGAGTACATAAGTATAACAAAAGTAGTGTGAATATGAAAGTTTTGTAAAAATTATTTGACACAAACCAACACAAATTATTTTGAATGTTAAGTAAATATATTATCTTATACATACTATTTTAGGACTGATAATGTATTTATTTTTTTTTTTTTTTTTTTTTTTTTTTTTATGAGAAAGTAATTCCATTATTTATACTATAAAAAAGTAATAATATAAAAATAATAATATAATAATAATATAATAGTAGTAACAGCTTAAATAAAGCCATATATTCCCTTTTCGCGCATGAATTGACACCACATAACGTACTCTTGAAATTTGATTAATATTTTCATTGAAATCATATAAGTCAATTATAATTTCGCAGATGCGTAAAACATACATTTCGTAAATTATGGCTGCAGATATCTTGACATTATCTCGCATTAATATATTTTTAATTAATGCAAGATATCAATTTACGAAATGTACTTTTTTTTTAAAGATATACGATGTGTATTCAGTATTCACACACATATATGTATATATTATTATTATTATTATTATTATTATTATTATTATTATTATTATTGTTATTGTTATTGTTATTATTATTATTATTACTTTTATTATTACTATTATTATTATTATTATTATTATTATTATTATTATTATTACTATTATTATTATTATTATTATTATTATTATTATTATTAATATTATTAATATTATTACTAAGGATGGCTACTTTATTATGGCTTTGAGAAAACTATAAACAATAAACAATCGTTTGCTATTAGACAATCTTTCTAATTCAATTTCTGTAGCATAAAACAGGTTAATGATTGTACAATATCCAAACACATTGGATGTTCTAAACAACTATTAGAAGGTAATTTAAGTTTGCTTCATTGCTATAATCATTTCAATATATATTTAAAAACAGCATCACTTCCCTCAATGTCTCGTTATTACTTAAAAATGGAGAACAAAGATACGTAAAGCATAAATATAATAACCCCCAAAAGTATAAAGTCAAAACTATACATTCTAACTCTGATTATACATACATAGTTAGTAAACTTAAAAAATTGTTAGAGCTCTTATTACAACAAAAAATATTGTCGAAACGATACATTACACAGTCTGAATGCTCAGAATTATTGAATTATTTGAATATCGATCAAAATTCATTGTAAAGTCTTACAGAAGAAATCAGTTTTATATAGACTTATCACAAATAATTTGTTAAAAATATTAATAAAATTATATAGATATAATTATATCACATTGAATATATTATATAACGAAAGGAAAACAACTATTGCGGAATATTGCGATTACAAAATTATAAGTTTTTCCAAGCATTCCCAAAACACTTACTTCGTTTCACACTCGCTATATTATAGATTAATTTTTATATGTATACAAATTACTATATATAAATCACTGTACCACTCTTCAAGTATCTTGTATTATCGTACATATACATACATTACAATATAGAGCGAAATAGTAGAAGGACCCTAAGTATGTATATTTATGTAATATGCAATATTAAGCATAAATATACACACACTTCTAATTATTTATTTCTTATGCTAACATAACGACATAATCCAACCCAAATCATATAATTATTTTCAAAAGTACATATACATTTCTTATTTTTTTGATAGAATATATACAGTTATTAAACGACATTATTTGTAATTGATTTCAAAAATCAAATCAGAAAGCTTTTCCTTTTTCTATTATGTTACAACATTTATGTTGCAGATTACATAAAATGTTCATGATTTAAATGTGCTGAACATGTTAGATATTTTAAATAAGTAAATGTAATAGCTGATATGTACTTTAAAATATATATGTGTGCGAATATATATATACATATAATATATATATATACATATACACACACACACATATATTTAAGAATAAGAAAACATCTTCAAAACTTACATTTTTTTCTGTATTTTATGCGTATAAATAATATAGATGTATGTACTATTTTAAGGACAAATAAAGAAAAAATGATTTATAGATGAAATAAGATGTTTTTCAACTTTTTTGTTTGTTACTGCTTTGCTAGAAAAATATATTACTACTTTTTTCTCAAGGATTGACCAGCAATCCATTTTAAAACTTATATAAAAACAAATTAAAACATAACAAAATCTAAAATGTATGCATAAACATATATTAAAATTTTTATTGTTGAACATAGTCTACTACTGTATTATTGATACGTATATAACACATCTACGAAACACTAAAAAGCAATATTTTTAATTGGACATTGTAAACCTTAGATGTATAACTTATATATATATTCATCTAATATTTTTAATAATAGAATAAGAAGTAATATATAGAAAATTTTGTAAATATTAAACAGTCTTTTGGGCATCTGGAATTATCATATGAAGATATTATATTTAGTTTTCATTGCTTGATGCATGTTAATGTTTATATTATGAAAAAAATTTCTAATCTAAATAAAATACAATATTTATATCAATTCATATTGTACATTTATAGATTCAAGTGAGATTTTATCTATACCAACTATTGCACTATATAAAATGTTAATTTATTATATTATTATATAAAAAGAATCAGTAAATTTTTAACAAAAAATATTTAATACAAAAACAAATATTTACTATTCAGTTTGTTTAAATACGTATTAATAAGATGTAATCACTCAATAAACCTTATAATATTTCTTAATTACAATTTTTTCAAAATAATAATTTTATTATGAAATATATTTTCTATCTATAAACATAAAATATATTCACATCAAATATATATATATATATATATATATATATATATATATATATATATATGTGTATATATATAGATATATAATCGGGGAAAAAAATAAATGGACAGGTACTGGAAATAGATAACGATAAAATTTAATCAAATTAACATCACTCTTATATACTCAAGTTTTATTTATTACGTATCCTTATAGCATATACATTATTCAGTAATAAATTGTAAATCATATCTACATTTGTGTGTAAGGAAGCCACATTTAATGATATTGTTGGCTATTTATCAAGAGATAAAAATAAATGGACACTTGTTTTAAATGTTTTCGCGAAGCAACACATACATAAAAACATCAGGCGTACATCACGCTTAGATGCAGTGATCCCAAACAAACTTTTCAGTACTAATTCAGACTTTGTGAAAGTAAGATTATTTGTAAAAGATAGCAGAATGTCAAAAATGAAATTTCGATTCAAATTCGCCGATTATTTCCGACTGTTTTAATAAATTAAGTTTCCATGTGATAGAGCGAAAGTATAAGATATCAAAAACTGCAGTGGAAGAAATTTATATAATAAAAAATACCTACGGAATAATACTGTGGAAAATTAAAAAAAATCGTAGACGCAAACGCTGTTCTATAGTATACGAGGATTGTCGAATTTTTCACAAATGTCAATAAGATCCGACAATTGCTTCGAAAAATATAGTAGAAACGTTAGAATTAAAAGTTTCCACAAAAACAATAAAACGAAGATTGCACGAAGATGAATTAAAATGTTACAAAGCTGTACGTAAACCACATATTAATAAAAATAATATAAAAAAGCATTCAGTTTTTGCAAAAAAAATATGTAAATATGCCACTTTAAGTAAATTTGAATTGCGGCAATTAAAGAAAAAACATAATGTCTGGAGAAAAAGAAATGAAGGGTATAAGAGAATATTTTATTACGCCAATGGTTAAATTTGGGGATGGATCATTAATAGTTTGGGGATGTTTTTCCTGGAATGGAGTTGGTACATTGATAAATATTAGCAGAATAATAAATCCGAATAAATATATTAGCATATTGAATGAAAATTTAGAAAAGGCAACAGTAAAAATAGGTCTTGAGGAAGATTTTGTCTTCCAACAAGATAACATTCCCAATTTATTTATTTATTTATTGCCAAGCAGCAATATCAAATATTAATTTTATTATTTGTTTTATTTATTTCACATAATTTTACGTGCCCAATTATTTTTGTCTCTCAATAAATAGCCAATAATATCGTTAAATGTGACTTTCTTATACACAAATGTAGATAAGATATTTAATTTTTTACTAAATAATGTATATACTATAAGGATACATAATAAGTAAAACTTGAATATATAATTTTATCATTATCTATATCCAGTACCTGGTCCATTTATTTTTATCCCCAACTGTATATATATTTATATATATACATATATTTATATATATATATATATATATATATATATATATATATATATATATATATATATATATATCTTTCATTACCTTTTCATTAATAAAAATTCCAAACAGACATTAATTATTACAATCACTTCTGTTTTGTATAAAAGCAAATGTTATGTCATATAGTTAGATATATATACTTACTGCCTCATTTTGTCATTTTGCATTAAATTGAACGGCAGTTCTTAGCTTTATATGGCAGATAAATATAGTACAATTACAATAATTATAGTTACAAGTAAAGCCATATTCTGGAAGAAATATTCCTATCATCATTGTCCGTACCAAATTACAGATCTGTTTATGGCTCTGATAGTAATCAATAGAAGATTATAGCCTTTTGAAGAACTAAAAATATAAAATTTCATGTATTCCTTTCTTTATATATATATTTATATATTATATATATATATATATATATATATATATATAAAATAAGAAAATATAATATATATAACAAAGTTCTACAAACTATTTTGAAAATCATTATACGCATTTTTCATTTATAAAATAAATAAAGATATATATATATCCTGAATAATAATAAAATTCATGATTTACCAGAGCTGCAACATTTAGAACAATTAAAACAGCCAGTATGCTATCTCTTAATAGACCATGAGGTTCTATTACTACCTCCTGGTCCATTACCCATAATTTGATTTTGAAGCTCGCTTATTTTTTTTAATAATGTTTCTTTGTCATTAATAAGAATCGCAATATTTTCTTGTGCAGAATTATAACGAGTTTTAATCTTATCTGATTCTTCCTTTATGCGTAATAATTTTGTATTTTCTTCTGAAAGTCTTTCTAAAGTTCCAAGACGTCGTCTGAGTTCCTCATTATCAGATTTCAGTTGTTTACTGGTTTGTCTTAAAGAATTCAATTCTACTTCACGTTCTTCGTCTTTAAAAATTTGATTTCTACCATTTGAATTCAATTTATCAGAATTATTTTTATCCGATATAGTTACTGCAAAAAAGAAAAATGTTATTTTTAATATATTTATTTTATATTATCAAAAAATAATGTGTAGAAAAAAAAAACTATTTTTTATAGATAAATATCATGTGTCATATTATCATGAAGTAAAAAAAAATAAATTATTTGTAATAATCTTAAAATATAATTATTGTCTAGCTCACTCTATCATGCTAGCTGAATAAATAAAATATATCTAGAAAATGAAATAGAATACTATCACGAGCTTATTTTATTTAATGTTAATCCATGCTTGTATGTTGTGAAAAAGAAAAAATGTTGACATATTAAAAATTATGTATTAAATAAAGGAAATAAAAATATAAAAAAAAAGAAAACAATATAATTATTTTTGAATGATCTTATCTATTATTTATATATATTTCATAAAAATATCTCAAAGAAATTTTCATAAAGTTAAATTTTTAAAATAAATATTAACCGATATTTCTTTTTTAAACATGCTTGCTAACAGTGCATATCTATTAATATATATTCATAATATATGAATAAATATATATATATATATATATATATATTTATTTATTTATGTTTATATATATACACAACTAGCTTAAGATGTGCTGAAATAAGCAACAAAATCTAAGGCTAATTTTCTAATTGTGTTATACCAATGCTCACATTCGAAAGGCCTTCTGAGTGCACTGGACAATTACGCAATATATAATATCAATTTTTTGAAAACAAAATTCTGCCACTTGCATGTAATATACATATAAACCTACATAAAAGTAATATATCATATATAAGTAAGCATATATTATTTAGTTACAAAATTCACTGTATTATATACATTTTATTATGGATGAAAAACTAAATATGAAATAATATCTATATTAGAATAACATAAAAATAAAATGCAATAGATTGCAAGTGGCAGTAAAAACTTAATCTACCAATTATTTTGTTCTTTTAACTTACCAACTGGTTCAATAGTAAAGGCACCGCTTATATCCCTTGTTATTCTAAGTTTTGATATATTCAATTGTATGGGAATTGGACCTGGTGATGTTATATTGTTTGGAGGCCGATCTTCATTCAAATGAAGATATATTCTTTCGAGATATACCTAAAAAATGAATATAGTAATTTATATATAATTACTTTATAAATACTATAGAAACATATTTAATAAAATTTATTATATTACCTGCATTGGGATAGGTTTAGGTATAATTTCATCCTCTGCTAAATCTGCTAAACCTGTAACAGAGCTCATGGATAGTGTCATAGATACATCAGTTACATTAATATCCAATGTATCTTCGAATAAATCCATGATTCCCTGTTTGTCCAATAAATTAATATTATCAGTTGGCCCTTTGTTTACTTTACTCTCTTCCAATGATTTATTAGTATTTTTATTGCTCTGACAAGCTTGGAATAATTTCAATGAATCTTCTTTATTTTTTAAATCGTGGTCTAAGCGTAATTTGATGCACGTTCTACAGTCCGAGTCTGATGGTAGTTCGACCCAACCTCTTGATCGAGAACTGAACTTTGTCTAGTAAATAAAATATAATGAGTTAGATTAGTAGAATTTAAAAAATTATAACAAATAATTTTTTTAAAACACTGATTTTGCTTTTTTAGGTAATCCTAATAACAAATTTGCTATATTTTCATAAAATAAATCAATTAATAATTTAAAAAGTTCAAATAAACACATCTCTTTAAACATAGCGACACATAAGCCTACATTGATTAGCATAATCATATATATTATTATAGCATTAAAACATATAGCTGAGAGAGAATGAAATGTAATTTTGTAAAGCTTAAATATAAAAGATAGACGTGCTTTTAATTAAAGATAAAGCAGCTATATAAATAATTAATTATATAATACAAGCGGTATTATTTACTTGAAAATCTGCTATGAATATATACTGGTTGAAATTACATATTATATATGATCTACATTCATATTTAGCACACAAGCAAATTAAACATTCAAATCTTTTTGCTAACTAATTTGATATCTAAGAATATTTTAAGTTTTTATATTTTGCACTTTATAAATTGATTTAGAAATTAAGAATGCAAAAAATCTCGATCATAATGCTATGTATTTATTAAGATTTACATGCACTTGTAAATATTTAAAATATGTATGAATAAAATATTTAATATATGTATGTATGAGAATATTCTGCCAATACCTTTCTCTTGACCTGCCACAAGTGCCACATAAAAACATTCACAAGAGAAGGAGAGACGCGAAGGAGAGATGCATGCAAAAAAGTTAAAAGACAAAATTTATGTCAATATGTATTTAAATACATATGAATATATAATATAAGACATAATAGTGTGTATAGCACAAATAGTAACTAAACATTGCATATGAAATCTACATAAATGCATTGTTTCTTATTATTGTAATTTATATAGTTATTAATTATCTTATATAATTCTTATTAACGATAAAATATTCGAAATATAACAAATGTTAATTGTATTTATTAGATTCGTTATAGAACATAAATAGATTATTAATTTAAAAAAAAAAAAATATATGTATATATTAAAATATATAAAAAAAAAAAGGAAAATCATCCCAAAAACTTGTTCGTACAAATTGAAAAAAATGTTGAAGCTTTGACTAGAGAAAATGTAAAAATTATGTACTTGCTTATACCCACTCAATTAAAAACGAACATTCTTGTGCATATTTAGAAAAAAATACGTATATTATTTTAATAAAAATGATACGCATTTCTTACCTGAAATTCGTCCCACGGAATAGATGAACACTCGTCATTTTTTATATTTGACACTTGAACTTTTATAGCTGAAGAGTAGCCAGAAGATTGTTGAATAAATTCAACTTTGGATAATTTAAACGTCGTAACAGATATCTATAAATAAAAAAAATATATATATATATATATATAATGATATAATAAATAATAATACACGTAATACATGCAGATACATATAAAATGAATTAGAAATATTTACTATATCTTTTCTTTTGCAAACACTGTCAACAGATTTTTCACTTTGCGTGTCTGGCGTTTCCTCTACTACTTCACTGGCCTCTTCCACCGCAGTTATTCTAATGGTATTATCAATTGTAAATATTCCTTCCAATTTATCTTGATCTTGAAGATTAATTAATGCAAAATTTTCGCTATCCGAGCTTATATCACTCCTCATTGATACAGTATCACTACTACCATCTTCAGGAGATGCTTTCAAAGCTGAATCAATGGATGTCATTAAATTACTAAATCCTTTTTTCATAGAAGATAAACCAACATTAAAATTATTTGGAATGAAAGGTGTATTTGGTATCAAATCCGGTTTATTATGTTTTTGTATAGCATCTCCTCCTTGTTTTAATGACAAACCTTCTTCTTCTACTATTGTATGCTGTTTTTCAGGAGCTATACTCGTATGTATATGTTCACGTTTATCTGAACTGTCATTTTGCTTAAACGTAACAACTGGTTGCTCTATATAGACAGAATGTGTAAAATCCATAGACATCGATGATATTTCACTTTGTGGCGTTTCAACGTCATTACTTGTGTTCATTCTCTTTGTGCTGAAGTCAACTTTCGCATTTTGTGTAGCACTGTGCCAAGCAGCAGATGATCCAGCAAAATCATCAGCTATACTAGATGAATCAGGTACAACAGATTCCAAATCTCCGCCAGAATTTTCTTTCCCAGGAGTATGTGAAGGCATTACAAAAGTTATTTCTATTTGTGGTATTAAAGCACCAATAATTAATGAACCACTAGATTCAACATTCAATATCTTATTTGAATCGATAGCTAAATATGTAGTCAATTCGGACAAAACTTCTGACAATCTTAATAAGAAAAGATATTGATAATGATTTATTTGTATGCTAATTAAATTGCTTATATATGCGAGTCCATGAATATCTGCAGTAGAAGTGGTTTTTGTAGTTACTGATTCTAAATTCATATGACACCAAAAGGTTAAAGGAAATGCATCGAAGAATGGTACTGGACGATTCTGTCCTACTGCTCTAGCACCAAAAAAGTCACCCCAAACAGGTTCTAAATTGCAACACCAAACATCTTTTGCTTCTGTCCACAAAAATTCACGATGTAATTGTCGAATTAATTCATTCACTGAATTACTGGTAAATGTTGGTGGTGCAGATCTAATATTATCTGTACCTACAAACACAAGAAACAAGAATGCATTAACGAATTAACATTTACAAATATATATATATATATAAAAAGATCTTGAAAAAATTACCTGCACAATGTGCTAAAAATTTATCAGTTACAACATGAAAATCATTCTCTTTGCTTGGGAATTCAGCTCCAAAAAACATTTGGCCCAATTGAAATGTGTTTAAACATTGTGCTAAGTCAGCTCTTGAAGATCTTTCCACCGATCGGACATTAGTAATCAATGCCCTAGAAGTCTGAATGTGCAAGGATTTAGGTCTATCTTTTTGATTCGGATAATCCTGCTGATTTTCAAAAACTATCTGAAAGTAATTATTAAAGAAAAATATTAAAATTAAAATCTTTAAAAAAAATATTAATATATATGCATATAAAAAACTTACCTTTGGAAGAATAGCTTCTATCTTTACATCAAAATACATAATATTTTTTAAACTTGATGTCTCATTCTTTTTCATAAGCGAATGATGCAGATTTAATAGAAAAGAATTAAACCAAAGGCAGGAGCATACATCAAAGTTTACTTGAATTGGATTTACTTGTACATAAAATTTTGGTGGTGGCACTATAACAAATGGAATATATTTTTTTATTTTCCGTATATTTAACTATATAATATTTTTAATAATTTTAATAATCAATAAAATAAAAAAAAAATGTTTTTATACGTTTATGTGTTCTTACATGGAAAAGTGATATCTCCAGGATAATAGTAATAAATAAATTCTCCATGAAGAATAGTTAAATCTTCAGGAAGACAGAATTTATCTCGATCTCCTAAACAAAAATATCGATTTCAATAGAAAATGTTTATAATATTTATCTGTTATTAACATGCTACACATGCTGAATAATCCCAAGTAAAAATATATTTTATCTAAAATATATGTCTATGTATCATTGCTTAATGTTATTTATATGCATAAATTATTAATGAAATGAAGCTCCTCTAACATAATAATTAGAAAGAATATAGTAATAAAATAAATGTAATTCATTTATGATTGTATATATTAATGTATTGTTTAATGTATTGTTATTGTATAAAATTGTAGATTATGTCAATATATATATTTTTTGAATTATAAAAGCAAATAAATTTCTTAATGAACTACCTTCTGAGTAACACTCAGATGTTACATAAAAACAAGCACACAACATTTACTTGGTATTATATACCTGATGGACGTTTCTTCCTCGATTGAGCTATACAATTACCAAATAAAATAATTAATAATAATAATGTACTCTCAAAATTAAAAACTAGAATTCTCATAGAGCATAGTTAAGTATAAACAGTATTATAATAATAAAATCTTTTCTCTCGTGTTTTAAGAAAATATAATAACCTAATAATTGATATGAATTTATCCTATATTTAAACAAAAAATAAAAAATATTTTGAACATAAACAAGAAAAAAAGAGAAAAAAAAGAAAAAAAAAGAAAAAAAAGAAAAAAAAAAGAAAAAAGAAGGAGGGAAAAAAAAAGAGGAAAAGATCATTATGAAATACCTGTAATAAATTCCTTTGGTATAGACTTGCGTGATGCGGTTGTTACTTTGAATAACGTAAAATCATCAATTCTAATGACTATACAAGTTGTCATTAATTTTGCAAGCTGCTCGAGAACATAATTTTTTACTGGATTTCCGCTAGAATATTGAAACTTTTTCTGTTCTTGAGATCCTACATTTGCACCCTGTGATTGATTATTTTTTTCTAAACTTTCTCCAGAACCTTTTGTAGCACTGCCTACACATTTCAAAGAAAAATATTACAATTACGAATACATTACAAATTTTTCTACAGATTTTTCTATATTTTAATATTCAAACCTGTAGCATTTCCTTGACTTCTTGTCAATGGAGAATGTTGTGTTCTTCCAGAATCAATCAGATCCATAAATTGACTTCTGAAAGAACTCAATGATTGTTGTAACCATTGACTATGTGGCGTAGCATTTTCTCTATATTTAATCCAATCTTTTCTATCAGCCATTGCCAAATGATACGGATAGTAATCAATATAGAATTTGACTAAACATATTTGCAGAGCACCACCATCCTTTAAATCAGGATGTAATGATCTACCTGCTATTGTAAAAGTGATATTATCATATTACTAATAGTAATTATTTTTTAATAATAATAATTTTTAACTCACCACCAACATCATCACACAAATGTAGATCAATTCTCTGAGGCCAAAAGTGATAAGAAGTTTCAACAACATCATGTTTTGAAAATAATTTTGATATTGGTGTATTGAACTGATTTTTTGTTCTACTTCGTTGAGAGATTTGTGCTTGATATTCTGGTAAAACCTTGAAATAAGAAAAAACACAAATTTAGATTCATTATACAGAACGTCTTAATATAAATGTCATGCAAAGTAACTATAAGAGATTAGAAAAAAAAAAAGAAATATAACAATTAAAATAGTTATGAAACACACCTCTAACTTTCTAGCCGCTTTTGTTTTTCGTTCTAGTATAGTTGCTTTCTCTATGAGACCTCCTAAAGAATCTATGAAATGTAATGCTGCTTTTAATTGAGAGTCTGTTAAAACCCACAAGAGGTCATCTAATATGAGTATCAATCTTGAACCCATAATAAAGCAATCTAATGAAAAATAATAATTTAAATTATATAAAGTATTTAATCAATGTTATAAAAATTGTAATAAAATGTAACAATGTATTTCACCTGATATTCTTTTCTTTATAGTAATTAAACATCGTGCCTGATTAGTAAGTAAACGAAGAGGTGACAGATTTGTATCTCTAGTACTTTTAGCTTCTATTCTTACAGTCTGCCACACTAATTCTTTAAAAATCAACAATTGGCCACGATCTGGATCTTTTAGTCTTGTTGTTCTTAAGTCACAACGTTGCCATGCAGGTGATTTAGATTCAACGACAATGCGATTCATCTAAATTTTAATCAAGATAATTATATTTCATAATTATTATATGTGTAAATAATATATATACATATATAGTTTTACCTCTACAGATCCAATAAAAGCAGGACTTTTAAAAGTAACTGATACTTTATTAACAGTAACTGTAATGCCATCGATCACTTTATGGATAAGAGAATATTTTGCTGGGCCTGCATAAGATGACAAGCCTTGATTGGAAGACATATTTCTTAAGTCTTCACATGTTTCTACTTCAATATGAACTTCATCCAATTTCTATAAAAAATTGTAATAAATTTTTGTAATAAATTTTTATCAAATAAATCCTTTATCAAATTATTCATATAATAATAATGATAATGATGATAATAATAATAATAATAATAATAATAATAATAATTTCTATAAATATTTTAAAAATAATAATATTACCAACAAAATAGGAACACTCTTTAACTTGGTCCATTGTATACGAAAAGAAACTTTATTGCACCAAGCATTCGTTAATCTTAACCATGATGGAAGTTCTAATAAATCTGTAAGAACAATTTCATCTAATTCTAAATTGGTTAACTCTCCTTCTCCCTTAAACGTACTAAAATTTATTTTATCAGCCGATAGATTTTTAGTAAATCTGTAAAACATGATAAAAATAGTCATTAGAAATAGGTCAAATCTGATCAATCTTAATCTTAATAAAATAGAAAAATAGGAATAATTAATTGTTTCATCATTTTTCATTATACCATAGTAAATTATTTGGATTAAGAATATTTTTGAAAAATTTTCATAATTATAACAATCATTTGCATCAGATGAGTTCAAAATTATTTATAAAGAATAATCAAATTTATATTGTCAAAATGATTTCTTAAGAAAATAATATTTTATTAGTAATAAAAAAAAAATAAGTATGATCACAATAAATAAATAAACTTTCATAAATCTTGATTAGAAAAAGTTTTTATATAATGTTATTTTTTTTTTTTAATCATATATCAAAGATGGAACGAATTTATCTGACATCATACTAAAGAACAAGGAAATCAAAAATCATAATATTTTCAATACCTTGACAAGTGTTTAAGTAACTGATTTTTAATAATCGACACCATTTTTTAGATTTCTACTTAACATTTATGACGATTAATACGTCTAAACATGGTTAGTTTGACACATGGAGGAACAGATAAAAGAATTCCGTGCCAATGACTATCATGACCATAGACTCTTACAAGATCTTCGATCTTCTTTCATGAAAATTAATTTAAAACATACATTAACACGTAACTATGCTCTTTATAATATTGTTTTTGTTTTTACAAATGAATAACGAATAATTCGTTTGAAGATTATATTAATAGAATCTATTAATACAAACTAAAAGGAATATTTATATATATATATATATATATATATTTTTTTTTTCTTCTCAACGTAATTTTTAATACAAATGTGTTTAATAAATTTATTTAGTTTTTTGTATATAGCTTAGCGATAACAAAAAGTATGACTTCGTTATAGCCCCATTGAAAGTAATACTCGTTTACAAAATTTCAATAAATACAACAATTTAATTGGTTAATACGTAAAGTCATTTCCATGATTTCATCATTGATCTTCTTGTCTTTTCTATAATAAATATTTGCTTTAATATTTTACATAATGATCTGTATAATGATTATTGATCATTAAAGAATATCTATTATTTTCAAATAATGAATGAAACAACAACAACAACAACAACAAATATATATATATATATTGTTTTTATCAATGAAAATTTATCAAAGTAGTTATATAAGCAGAACACTAGAGTGCGTTATAGTCAAATATGGTCGACATACACGTGGATATTTAGATCGTACAACGAACCTCGAAAATTGTTTAAATATTTTTACATTTAATATTAAAATAAAAGTGTTATAATTTTAATCATTAAAATGGCAAAATCACGAGCAGATAATAGACCTCCTCGGAAAGAAGGCTTTAATCGTTCTGGACATAGTATGAACCCTGAGAGACCAACAGAAGGGTTAAAAGGTGTAGCAAAAATCAGAACAAAAGCAACTATAAAAAGATTACAAATGTATCGTAATCAAAGACCTAAACGTAATCGTGTAGGTAAGATTATTAGTCCAGCACCATTTCAAGGTTGGCATGCACCAGGGACTATGTCTCGCGTTGAACCTTCTCAAAGATGGTTCGGCAATTCAAGAGTAATATCACAAAATGCACTTCAAAAATTTCAAAACGAATTAGGAGCAGCTATGAACGATCCTTACAAAGTAGTAATGAAACCTACACAATTACCAGTAACTTTACTTCAACAAAAGGCCATTAATGCTAGAGTACATTTATTAGATACAGAAAGTTTTGAAAGTGTATTCGGTCCAAAAAAAATAAGAAAACGACCAAACTTGGCTATTGCAACTTATGATGAATTGCAAAAATTGGCAGAAGAGAAAGAAGAAACATATGATAAGGAAAAGGATTCCAAAGATTATGATTTAATTCGAGAAGATACAGGAATGCGTGATATGCAAAGAGATTGGGTAATGGCGGCAGGACAAAGCAAGAGAATTTGGAATGAATTATATAAAGTTATTGATTCTTCTGATGTAGTATTACAAGTATTAGATGCAAGAGATCCTATGGGAACAAGGTCTCCACCTGTAGAAAAATATCTAAAAACTGAAAAGGCGCATAAACATTTAATGTTCATCTTAAATAAAGTAGATCTTGTTCCAACTTGGGTGACGCAAAGATGGGTTGCTATACTAAGCTCAGAATATCCAACAATAGCATTTCATGCATCTTTAACTCATCCATTTGGTAAAGGTTCCCTTATTAATTTATTGCGCCAATTTGCAAAATTACACATTGACAAAAAACAAATTAGTGTAGGTTTTATTGGATATCCAAATACTGGGAAAAGTTCTATCATAAATACATTAAGATCCAAAAAGGTTTGTAAAGTAGCACCAATAGCAGGGGAAACAAAAGTATGGCAATATATAACTTTGATGCGTCGTATATATCTTATAGATTGTCCAGGTGTAGTTTATCCATCTAAAGAGACTGATACAGAAAAAGTTTTAAAAGGTGTAGTGAGAGTTGAACTCGTTCAAAATCCAGAAGATTATGTAAGTTCAGTTTTGGAAAGAGTAAAAGCTGAATATTTATGTAAAACGTACAAGATCGAAGGTTGGACAGATCACATTGATTTTTTGGAAAAATTAGCACGTAAAAGTGGAAAACTTTTGAAGAAAGGAGAACCAGATATAACGATAACAGCACGTATGGTTCTTAATGATTGGCAACGTGGTAAATTGCCATTTTATGTTGCACCATCTGGTTTTGAAGATCCATTACCTAAATCTGTAACAACAGAAAAAGAGAATGTTCTCATTGAAAATGATAAGAACACGGTGATTGAAACAGATCAACAAGAAGATCAAAGTATTTCATCAAAAGATTCGGCAAAAGTACAATTGAATGTATTACAAGATTTTAGAAAAATTAAAGTAGGATTGCCATACTCTGGTGATGATATAAAGGATATTTGTTATAGTCAAAGTGAATTAGAACAATTAAATTGTACCAACAATGAGATAGATGTTGAATCTTCTTTGCCAAATGTCAGTGACATAATTGATACATTAAACGAGTCACAAAAAACAGATCCTGAGGAAGATAATAATAAAGAAAATAATAATGAAACAACAATAAATATAACAAATAGTATTCTCGAAGATAATATTAATGAAAGAAATGGCAATTGTTCCGAAGATGAAAGAAATCCAAGTAATTCAGAGGATGAAATTAAAATACCTATAGAAAAAGATAATCTAATGCAAAGTGTATTTGATGTTGTGGAAAATGATTATGATTCTAGTGATAGTGAAATGATCAATTCGAAAACATTTTCAAGTAGTGGTACATTTACGGTATCATCTAAAAAGGGAAAACAAAATAATGAGGATAATAAAAAATTAACAAGTAAACAACGTAGAGCAATAGAAAGAGCTAACAAGAGAAAGAAAATAGGAAGCAACTTTTATGAAGTTACAAATGTAAAGAACAGAAATAGAAATAGAAAAGTTCCAAAAATAAAAAGAAAATAATAAAAATTAATACTATATTTATTTATTGTACATTTGTAATATAATATTAAATACTTCTTTTTACATAAATATTAGACATATTTTAATTAAAATTGTATATAATACTTTACTATATATAAATGAATTATAATATGTCGTTTCGTAAAATAATACTTTTACGATGAAAAATAAACCAAAAAACCTGAGAAGAATACAATTAAAAACAAATAAGCCATTATTAATAAAAATTTTCTCTAAATCCAATTATGTTCGGCAAAATATAATACTAGACTTTGTAATCTTTTTGTAAACATTTCGTTACCTTCATAGCTTGTCATTACTGTTTCAATAGTAGAATTGTTCAAATTGGTTTTATTAACATCAATTGTAAGCATCTTTATCATAAAACATAAATGTATAAATTCAATTTTGCAGACTAATAGAAATTGCTCGTTAAAACTTTTACGATCGAAAGGTTTAATATCGCACTTCATTTTTAATAATACAGAAATAAAAATTTCATAATATAAATCTGTGAGTTCATCGAGATTATTTGCCCGAACATTATCGTCTGTACTTGAATGTAAAAAAAACAATAATTCGCCTACCGGATTTGAATACATATAATTTTGAAAATCGATAAATTTCACATCGTCCACGTGACCATTTTGATCACTATGAAACATCATATTGTTTACCCAAAAATCTTTATGAACTATCGTTCCCCATTCTCCTTCTGGTTCAGCTAACCATTCTTCAAAAAATGTTTCATCCTTTAATATTACTGCACATCTATCATAATAAATTCTCGTAACTGGATTTTCTTCGAGTTTTTTTAATATAGGTATATAAAACTCTGTAAATCCATCTTTTATAAGTTCAGGACATTTAGAAGCTTCCCTGATTATATTATACTCATCAGGCTTGTTATGCTTCATTGCGATTCCAAGGGCATGAAATCTAGCCATTGCACGCACGGCTAATTTAGAATGATCTAAATCGACGCCTATGTTTTAGAAATAAAGAGAGAGAGAAAAAAAAGATAAATGAAGAATATTATTTGAATTTTTTGTTCTTTTTCTTTTTTTCTTCTTTTTATTTTTTTCTTTTTTTTTGGTACCGGGATTATATATGATAAGAGAAAGCATTTTGCATTTTTAAATTTATTTTATAAGATAAAATGAGTGATATAAATGATATCATGAATTATGCGATAAGAAATTATTATCGCGATCATTCTTATACAGATAAAATATTTCGAACTTGACCCTTACATTTTACTTTTATTTATTGGTTTTTTTTTTTTTTTTTTTTTTTTTTTTTTTAATAAGAACTGTAGCACACAAAATTATCATTCGAATTAACAGAATTTTTAGAAAATAATTACTTTTCGTTGTAGTTATTTTTTCTTTTTTTTTTTTTATGTGAAACATAAAAGAATGATCGTGATCTACATTTATATAAATATATTTATGTATTATATATATATATATATATAATCTTTATATTCATAAATAATCAAAAAATTATATATTTACCTATTTCTCTTTTACCAGTATAATAATCACGTATTTTAAGATTCTCTAATAAAATAACAGCATTGTCATCAAAATCTTTTTGTGGATCGAGAGATAAACGGGAACCGTAATATTTAGGTATAACGTCAAATAATTCATTTTCATCAACACCAAGTTCTTTTTCCATAAGCCTATAATATGGTAGTAAACGTTCATACATAAATATTTCCTTTTTAAACGTAAAAGGACTATTAAATACTCGTCTTTGGAATTCGGTCGGCGGTGCCATTTTTGCAATCATATGAAGATCTTCTCTTTCGGCATTCTTTTCTCGTTTTATTACAGCATCGATAGCTAAAATAGTACTACCGTAATTCTCTCCAGGCGGTAAAAATGTGCTGCTCGTGTAATTTTCAACGATCAATTCATTACCTAACATTGATCGTAATAATGGTTCCAATTGGTATAAAGTTATTTCTTTTATTTCAATTTGTTCTTTTTGTTCTGTCTCCATGGTCATTCGAACGTAAAAAAAAAAAAAAAAAAAAAAAAAAAAAAAAAAAGGAAAAACAATTATGATCGTAATCTTGTTCTATCTGATGTAATAGGAAGACTTCTATTAAAATTAATATATTGAAAAAATAATTCCACTTATAATGTTTTTTAAACTTGAATTTTATCTTGATATTATAACACGAAAAAATTATTACTGTCACATATAAAAAGAAGTTACGTTTATACAGATCTCTGTCGAACGATCCGAAACAAATGATCTGTTGGTCGAGACTAAATCTTTTATCTACTTTTCTCGAGCGATATAACCACTTCTCTATTTGATACTCCCATTCGTCCTACTTTACGTCATTCGTAGAGTAGAATAATATGTTCATAATGATGTAATCATTTTTTAATGAAAAAACATTTTCTAATGGTATATCTTCAATATTGGAATATATATGAAGGAAATTTTTTTTCTTGATCAAAACCCTGATAATAAATATTTTACTTTCTCATATTTTCGTAATAATAAAGAAAAAAGAAAAAACAAAGAAAAAGATATATATATATATATATATCCTGATTCTGATGATTCATTCTTGCATAACTCGTCAACAATTTTTTAACAATCGATAAATACATATATTTGACAATGTGATAAAAGGATAAATTTATTTTATGAAAAATGGGTATTAACAGTATAAAAATATTGCACTTTTGTACAATTTGAAATTCTACTTATACACATATATATGTATATATGTATGCATATAGATGTGTGCACATATACTTATATATAATATGTGCATATATATGTATATATATATGTATATGTATATAGATATATATGTATATGTATATATATATATACATACACATATATATATATATATATAAAACAGTAATACATAAGTAAACAGTTATGATACAGCATTGTTTATCACAAAAATATTTTACCATGGCAGTCTGAACTGAAATTTCAGATCAATATTTTCGAGTCCTTTTCACACATGAAGTCTTTTACATTACACAGGTATCGGTTATTGGATCAACGTAATCCATGGTTTGATTCTTCTATCAACTTGCTATGGATATCCCATAAATTCTGTAATAATAAAAGTGCTATTAAAAGTTAAAGCAATAGATTAATTATATCCAAGATGCCCCAGGAAAAGCAGCTCCCTTGATGTAAGCTCCTTTATGATGTAAAATGAAGCAAAAGATTCTATTAACATAAAGTTGAATAGACTTAATCAATATGAAAATTACACAAGGAAATGTAAAATAATAACATTTCTTCTTCTTCTAAATTAAGCTGAAATTTGTATGCATATAACAATTATTTTTAATGATTGTATGTACATTAAATGATATCACTATGAAGCATGTAGGAGAGATTTTTGAGTTAGAATAAGCAACAGGTTTGGCAGATGTTATTTCCGAGGATTAATAAAGATAGTAATAAAAAACATTTTATGTTAAAAATCAACAATAATTTGCACCACTGAATGACCACTTTATATAGAAGATATTTAAGCAAAGAATATTGCATAGAAATTATATATTAATAATAATTTGCATATAAAGAGAGTACGGGAATAACTACCGTTTTAACTGTCACTTATTGAACGACGTGGTATGGTATGTCCATCTTCTTCGATCAATTTACGATGTACAGCACTGAGACCCTGGATAGCACACAAATTGAATGCCAAACTAGTTATATAATGAAATGAAGGTGCAAAGAGTAAAATCAACAATTGTGTGTGAAATATTGGAATGAAATATTGAAACGTTTATATGACAAAAATAATTCTAAACTACAAAGTTCATTTGAACTTTTTATATATGCGTATACCTTAAAGTATTTTACTGTTTTTACACGCAATTCCAAAGTTGCATCTTCATCGCATATGATTAATGTACGTGGATGTTGTTGAAATGCTGACACTGTCCACATATGATTAACTCCTTCCTCTATTGCTTTATACAGAGCAAATGCTTTATGAGATCCAGTAATGAGTATCATTACTTCTTTTGAATCCATAACAGTACCAACGCCAACAGTTAAGGCTTGTTTAGGAACTTTGGAAATATCATTTCCAAAAAATCTAGCATTTGCTTCCAATGTATCTTGCGCTAAAGTTTTAACTCTAGTACGAGATGCTAATGAAGAACCTGGTTCATTAAAGGCTATATGGCCATCTGGTCCAATACCTACATATAAATATTATACTTTTTAAGAATTTATTTTACATAATAATTACGTTTATGTATGAGTACAAAAATTTATTCAAAAAAATATACCTCCAATAAAAAGTTCAATTCCACCAGCTTCCTTAATTTTTTTTTCAAAATCATCGCATTCTTTTACAAGATCGGGTGCATTTCCATCAAGAATATGAACATTTTGAGGATTAATATCTATATGTTTAAAAAAATTATTATACATATAATAATGATATGATTCCGGATGATCTCTTGGTAAATCAACATATTCATCCATATTAAATGTCTTGACATATTTAAAAGAAATTTTTCCAGCTTTATAATATTCTATTAATTTCTTATACATTCCCAGAGGAGTACCACCTATATTTGTATATATACATAAATAATAAAAATTATAAATAAAAAATAAATATACATCAGAAGTAAAAAAAAAAAAAAGAATAATAATAAATGAAACAGTTACCTGTAGGAAGACCAAGAACAAAATATTTGTTTTCATTTGGTTCAAAATCTTTAATTCTTTTTAAAACATATCTTGCAGACCATTCAGAGACATAGTCTACTGTATCACAAATTACTAAACGCATTGTAATTCCTTATAAGTTGTACAGGTGATCACTGCAGAATATAAATAATAATATTATTGTTATTATTACTACTATTTTTTTTACATATATATATATATATATATATATATATATATATATATATATATATAGTTATTTATATATTGTAATAATAAATTAAATAATAGCATGTACAAATATATATATATATATACATTGTGTTATCATTTGTTTTCTATACTTTAAAAAAAAATGAGATATTAAGATACAACAAAAAAAAAAACAAATGATTAAAAGGACAAAGATTACCATAATGAGTAATATATACTTAATATAATATATACTTAATGTAAGATATACTTAATGTGATATAATGTAAATTTATGGGCATGTCAGTGATAACAATATGACAATGGATTCTTATCTTAATTAGATTATAAAAAACACATACTTTTATATCTCAAATTTGATAAATTCTATAAGATTTTGGATATCAGAAAGAAATTTAACTTTTAGATATAAACAATGACATTCGTATATAGATACCTTTTTAGATTGATTTGTTTAAACAAAATTTTAAAGAACAGTATATTATATATCTATAAATAATTCAATAATATTACATTTAGATTAAGATACATATTTTATTTTTATATACATATATTATTTTATATATATTTATATATATATATATATAGAATATATATATATATATATATAAATATAATCTTTTTAGAGATCAACTTTTTTAATAATCTATTTAAAATTATATCGATTAGTATGATACTTTGTTGATAACGATATTTTATTGTTAAATTTATAAATAAATAGTTATAAAATGTGTTAAATTGATTTTGAAAATATAAAAATTTATATCTACCTTTGTTATACGTTCTTTCTACTAACTTTATGCTTTTCTACAGTTTGCCAGTCGTAAATCACTAAAAAGATACACTATTAATCAGCTGATAGACGTGATAAAATAAAATCCTACTACACTTGCAAAATATTACAAGAGGATTGGTCGAGCATCGTAATGCAAATATATATATATATATATATATATATATATATCATATATATATATATATGCATGAACTTTTCATTATGGCAGTTCATTATCTTTGTTCAAAGCTTATGTGACTTCAGCGACAGGTATGGACAAAATATGAACTACAAATGCAACCAAGGAATATTGTCTTTACTATACGTTTATCGTATCAGTCTATAAACTTATACATGTTATAAACCTCTCTAACAATTAGGTTAGTGTTGATTAAAAAAAATAGTTTAGTAGATAATTAGATCTGACAGATATGAGGGAATGCCGGTACGCATTTATTTTACGATATAAATGCATATTGGATGAATAAATATAATTCATATGAAAATTATTATATACTTATATAATATATCAAATATTATTTAATATAATATATATATATATATATATATATATATATATATATGTGTGTGTTTTTTTTCTAATTCCTCTTCTCCTTATCATTATTCTTATTATTATATTATTATATTATTATATTATATATAATATATAATGATAATAATAATGATACAAGATAAGGAGAATAACTTCTGCAGAAGAAATCACGAAAGAAAAAAAAAAAAATAGTGGAATAAGAGGGGAATTTTACTTTATAGTTAGTTTATATCTAATGTTATATTTTTATAAGAATAATATACAATATATAAATATATAATTTAATTGTTATTTTTGATCAAATAAAAATGATCGGCAAAAATCTTAATTTTTAATCGCAAATTTATATATTTCATATTTGTCCATAGAATTTTATTATATCCAATTTATTTATCTGTTGAAATATGATTGACAATGAAAAATATAAATACTTTTAACGTTTAATTAATATTAGAAAGAAAAGATTTTGGAAAAGTCTTAAAATATACAATCATTCGTCCGATAGTACTTGCATTGTGTGATTTATAATTAGATTTCAATATATCGCAATTATTATTGGGTCCAGGTCTCACTAGGTGGAAGTTGTTGCATCTGGAGACTCATAGGCTAACGGTGATCCTACTCTAAAATCCACATTTGTGGAGATAATCTAATTGAATTTTCAAGCAAATAAAACGAAAAGTCTTCGGTAGGACTTTTAATCGCACCTGCGAACATTCACACCTGTGCCCTCTAACACGCACTCATGTGTTCTCCCTATCTTTCTCGTATACTCGCGTAAAAATCAATGATGAATTTTATCCCTTCGTGATATCTCGATGATCCTTCGATGATCCCCAGGAAAAGAAGAATATAAAGAGAAGAAATATGATAAAAAAAAAGATGGACACATTGAATATCGTTCTCTTTGGTACTCTCGATCAAAATCGGAGTACCAAAATTGAACTCAATTTTTCCCCTATTGAAAGAAGGAGACCCACCCAAGGCCACTCCCAAGGCCATCTATCTCAATACGAAAATTTTTAACTATTAAAATTTTAAAATAAAATTATTATAAATTTATCGTGCGTCAAAATCTTTGTAACATTGAACATGAATTTTTTTTTATTTTTATCATTTGTCGAAAGATTGACCGACTATGTTATCGCAACTTGTCCGTGCAAGCATCGTAAAACATATTTTTTTTACGTTTGGAATGATTAAAAAAATCTGAGCATTAGCTATCTACTTATACAAACAATCAGATAATCGTTACTCAATGTTACGAACGTATTAATTCAAGGCATTATATTTAAATCCAGTTGGCATGGTACGAGTTTCTTCTCTTTTGCCGCAAAATTCAAGGGGACGCCACTATACGAAATTTTGTGTCAGGAAAAATTGACGAAAATCGTTATTACATATTTACATCAACGGCAAGTCCGATTGTAATTTTTGAACGATTTTGATGAACAATATTTCGTTTCAAAGATGAAAGCTTAAGCAAAAAAATCTGACTATTTCGAATTTTTGAAAAAAACTTTATTCTTGAATGAATAAATTATTGTTCTTATAGGAACATCATTTTTTGATACGATTTTTTTTTTTCAAAGAAAATAATAACTTTTCTATTAACTATTGTAAATTAAATACATATGATAGGTAAAATAATATCAATAATTATTTTTATTTTAAATATTTGCTTTTACATTTATTTTCATTTCTTTGATAACATTATACATGATACTTGTATAGCGGATCATAAGAGATAAATAAATATTCAAAAACAAAATATCTTTAATTAGATTTTAATAATTTCTTGTATATTTATTAAAAATTGAAAGTTCAATATATTTGTTAATCTTACGTAATCATTTCTATTCTATTGATAATCAGTCATTCTTTACTGGAATGATATCATCATAATTAAACACAATTGTAAGACATTCTGTGCAATAATAGAATAATGTATTTTCAAATTGTAAAATACTGAAGGGTCTTAATGGAGAATATAAAGCATTTACCCTCTTATTGTTTTGAAGAATAATAGAATATAGACTTATGAGGAGTATAGGAATTATAACATGTTATAAACTATATATTCTTTTTTTTTGTGCAAAACGTAATATTCATTCAATTATTTTTGTCATGTCATCATTATAACACTAAGGAACCAGTTATGGTTTTAAGGTCAAGTCTTTGCCATTAGTTGATGTATTGCTATTTGGACACGCAATTCCACACAAGCATCCTTTTCTTCAATAATGCTACGTATTAAAGTTGTCATTTTTTTCTATATAAATAAAATATAAAATTACATTTAGTTGAAATATAATAAAGTAATTGAAAATAAAATTTGTAATAAAAAAGATATTTTATGAAAATACCTCTAATAATTGATTTTCTTTGGCTAATTGTATCATAGCTGTTATCTCAGCTTCATTTGGAGAATGAACTCTTTCTTTTGGTTTTGGTTTTTTATCTGGCTCTCGTTCTGTTATCATAAGAAGCATTTCTTTCAGTCGTTTAATTTCACTTTTTTCTTGAGTAATACGAGATTTCAATAACGCTTGCATATCTAATAACTCTTCATAAATTAAACTTTCTCTTAATTTAGCTATAGTATCCTCTGCTTCAGATTCTATAATTAACACTTCTATTAAATCTCTTATAATATATAAATGTGTTGTAATTATATGAAAAATTGTTAAAAAAAAAAGAAAAAAAAAAAATATATATATATATATATTTAATATACCAGTGCTATCTCCTTTAGATTCTTGTTCTTTATTTTGAATCATAACAGATGATTCAGTAGAATCTACCACATCTAATTCTTGAGAATTTATTTTTCTTTCATTTTGTATAATACTTGTATTCGATCCTGTACAAGTTGGACATTTATCCTTAATTTCTTCTAGATTGTGGTGTAGATTATTTTTTTTTACAATCGAGTTAGACGGCTTCAGTCCTTCCACTTTTAAAAATCCAGTTTCTTTTTCAATAACTTTGGTTTTTTGTAAATTTGGATCTATGGAATTCTCATCACTAGATTTTACTTCTTCGTCCAAACTTTTTTGTGCTGTGCCTTCAAGTTTCTGAACTGTTTTATACTTTCTCTATCGATATATTTGGTAATAATTAAAAATTAAATCCTTCTTTATTATAACTACTTTTAAACAATTTACTTTTTAATCGGGAAATTTTACCTTTAATTGCGTTATCATACGTTGTACTTCCCATAATTCTTCTTCTTTTGATTTTGTAACAAAGCCTGCATTCATTTGCATATGAATTTGTGACAATAATGATTCTTGTTTTGCTAATTCAGCAGCTATACTTTCTACAGTTTCTGGTAAATTCGTACTACCAGACGAAAGTGGTGGAATGTACTTTTTTAATTGTACATCAGGGAAAAGTGCTTTGCAATGGAAAAGTAAGGCAGATAATAACCTGTGACTCATTTGTAAAACTGGACTTAATGTCATGGATATTGTCTGGGCATTCATTTTAGTAGTTTTTTCCTAAAATAAAAACAATCCTTTAGTCTATTTATATCAGATCTATTAATGTCGTGATTTTCAATTGTCATATAACATACACGGGCTGCAACATGATCTAAATGTAGAGTAACCCATGCGAGAAGAGTTCTATTGCATTTTGGTAATTGATGTGTTAATTGAAGTAGTTGTGACTCCCGTTGAGCAATTTCTTTTGTTGATGCAGCTTGTTCAAATCTTGATATTGTCTCACTATTCTCTAAAACAGGCTCTGGCAATTCTCTGGATCGCCATTATGTGAGTTTTGGGATATCGGAACTTGAAACAATATGTAAAATAAAATTTTGATATACAAACCTAAGAAAAAGTACCAATAAGCTTGTAGCTACCGTAGGTTCAAATTCTGATATATTTACAGTTTCTCGCTGATTATAAAGTTTCTTTAAATTTTGAATTTTAGATTTTACTCCAGGGATTTTATACAGGCATTCTATATTCATACCATGTTCCTCAACATAGTCAATACAATCGCGTATAACTAATGGTAATTCAATTCCATCATGACATCGGCTTCTTTCAACTGCAAGACTTAAACTGACTCCAAAAATTGGTTGCTCCTCTGATACAAATGAAATATATATATATATATATATATATGTATGTATGTATGTTTGTATGTATATATTAATTTTTCATTGATATTACTTGGTATATTTTAAACAAAGATAACGCATAATAATTAAAAAGACATATTTTACCGCCAATATCTAAACCCTCTTCACCAGTATGTTTTCCCTTCTTTCTATCTTTTAACTTTTGCTTTGATTTATCTTTATCTTTGTCTTTACGTTTATCCTTCTCTGCATCTTTATCATCTTTGTCTTTCTTTTTTTTATCTTTCTCCTTTTCAACATCTTTTTCCTTTGCCTCCTTCTCTCTAGATTTCTCACGTTTTTCTTTCTTTGAAGGAAATTTAAAAGCTTTGGTTTTTTTTGATTTTGAAGGACTTCTATGAAACATATTAAATATAACATTGTAGAAGAAAAATTTGATAAGGAGAACAATTTTATTATGCTTGTGCATATAGAATTAAAACTCGAATAATGAAGTACACATTTACAGCACAGATGAGAACTAATATAAAAAATAATATTAAATCACAAAAACTTGAGATCAGATTATTCTCCATTTTTAAATGATCAAACAATGTTGAGAATAAAACAAACTTTTTAGTTAAATGATATGATTTTGAGATCTAATCCTTAAAATCTAATTATAATAAATGTGATAACAGTAAGAAATTAATATTGTACAAACATATAATATTTATAACGCAATGACATTTATCTTTTATGGCAATGGAGAATGAATTACAACGATGACAAAATTACTTTGTTTCCTGATCCTCGTCTGGTGAACTTTCACCTTCTAATGTGGCATAGCCTCTGTCCTTTCGATCTTTTTTTTCTTTGCGTTTACCACCGAGGAGTTCTTTTTTCGAATGTTTCTCGTGACCACCTTCGTCGCTGACTGAAATCGAAAAGAAATATGTAGATTGATCGATATTTTAAATATTAAAGATATTTTATGAGAGATGAAAGAACGTTATGTAAAATGATTATTTGGAATCAGTAATTGAATCAAATGACAGATACATAACCTCTTCGTACTCTTCGTACAAAAGTCTCACATTATTAATGTCATGATTATTATTACGTACAATCACTCTCGTTACTTTTCTTGGCCGATTCCGAGGCGTACAATCCTGGAAATTCTTTTTCAACGTCAGGACTTTCGAAGTCCATCCTTTTCTGTCCGTTTGACACTTCGCTCGAACGTACACGCGATACTCGAGAATACTCGAATCTTATTCGTTAGCGGGTAACTCTATCGATTCGATCAATCGAATTATTATTATTCAAATTGAATTTCCTTTATTCATTATGGAACGATTAATAATATCTATTTTACATATAGTTGCATAGGTATACGTTATATTTTCAAGTTAAATCATTAGAAATATTTAAGGAAGTATTATCTTTTTTTTCTTTTCTTTTCTCTCTTTCTTTCTTTTTCTTTTTCTTTTTCTTTTTTTTTTTTTTTTTTTTTTTTTTTTTTTTTTTTAAATCCAATACCAAATAACTTCGACATTTTTTTTTTCTTCGACAGACGCATAAAAAGTCTTAAATACTTTTTACACGTACAAATTTTTTTTCCTCGAAATGGAAAACGAAAATCGCGCACGTCCAACTTCTTAAATGCTTGTTAGATTGTTACGAATGATGAGAAAGAATCTAAAAGAAAGATCGAGCGAGAATAGTACTAATAAAAGTTTGCCGCTGGAAAACTACGATTCGATTTTCTTTAACGAGCTCAGCTTGTCTTGGCCATAAACGAAAAGTATTTTCTCTCGTGTTTATGTCTTGAAGAAAGGCTACGAGTGTATACGAGTGTGTAGTAGTATATAGACCTTCTTGTCAGTGAATGTCTAACTTATTATACACTGCTAATGACGCGATATATCACGATTATGGGACTGTTTCTTGCTGGAATTAATTCCCCTTGGAAGGTCGTTTGTTTCAACCCAATGTTTTCTAAAGATTAATCATAAGTTTTAGGCATCTAAAGATAATTTTCCCGAGAAATTTTCCATGTTATATGAAATAATTAATATCATTATATTATATGTTATGTATATTTTCAAGTTTTTCTTTAAAATATTATAGAATTGAATAGGAAAATCTAGTGAAACGCGATGAAAGAGAGAGAGAGAGAGAGTGATGGAAAATCGATATTATCAAAATGATTGACAAAGACAAAGCATAATAATTAACTGCGTTTCATGCATGGAAGAAAAAGAAAAAAGGAAATGGAAAAGAAAAAGTAAAGTAAGAAAAAAAAGAAAAAGAAAAAAAAAAA
>NC_062188.1:17203729-17263729 GCF_912470025.1 Vespa velutina | reverse complement strand
AAGGATTTATATATGTATATATGCATGAATGCATGTATGCATGTATATATGTATGTATGTATGTATGTATGTATGTATGTGTATATGTATCTCTAGGTATGTATGTATGCTTGTGTGTGTTTACATATGTATCTATATATATATATATATATATGTATATATATATATATGGGTATATACGTATCGTTCGAAGCAAAGAGGGCGCGGTGGGGAGAGGCGGGGTGGGAGAAAGAAAAAAGAGGGAAAACGGTGATGCACGTCTACGATGATTCGATAAAAAGGTTCGATTGCTCGTCGAGGGATGATTGTCCCTTGATTGAAAACGTCCTCGATTCTGGGTTGAGGGTACGCAAAGGAGAAACGAAGGGAGAACTTATCCCGTACATTTCGTTCCCATATGCCAAAGGATCGCTACGTATGTACGTATTATACAGCATCCCTCGTTTTTAATCTATCGACTATGGACCACTACCTAGAAGCCACGCTCTTACGATTGTTAAGGGTGCCTCGTTGATATCGTATTTGTACGTAGACACGCGCGTTAGGGGATGAGAAACAGAAGGGTGACTTGTAATAAGGGATAGCGACTAGGGATAAGTTTTCGACGGGAATGCGTCGATTATTTTACGACCTTGTTTTTTTTTTTTTTTTTTTTTTTTTCTTTTTTTTTCCTTTTTCTTGTTATTTTTTTTTTCCCTTTTGGATACGAGCAATTGAAAATGATGATAATGGGATTTCTCTCGATCACTCATTTTTTTTTTTATTATTTTTTTTTTTTTTTTCAAGGGGTTCGATTATATGACAGGCATGTCAAAGTATTAGGCTCATGAAATTTTTTTAAATGATTAAAAGATACATTGGCTGCACGTATACAATTTCACGTATTAAATTTGCATCTGTGCGCGTACATGTGCGTGTTTCTTTTTTAATACATCATATATCATTTTTACAAGAAGAAAATGAAAAGGTGATGAAAAATTTGGAAAATGCAACAGATGGTATACAATCTGTTAATTCAAATTAGTTTAATTTATTCGCTAATCGAAATGAATTTGACATGCCTGTTGTATCACGATATTAGGTACGAAAAGATTGTCGTTATTTAGTAATTTTAGATAGGAATAATTTAACAATGTTTGATCTATCTAAAGGAGAGATTATTTGATGAGTTTAGAAATCGTAGTTCCTCTTATGGAACTCTTAATGTTTAATTATTACGATATAATATCAATTTTATATTTTCTTTTCAATGTTCTTATAAAGTCAAGTTCGCATTCTCTTATCGATCGAGAAGTTCACTTTTGAAAAATCGCGAATGATATATAATACCTTTATAAAAAGACCATTAGACGTGTCGTTCGACGGTGACGAAAAGTGTTCGGCTATTTAAATTTCACGTGTCTCGATCTTGATTGAGAACGTTCAATGAAAGAAATATTCGACGTGATCGACTTTACTTCTGCGAACTTCGATTCGATTTAAAAGCACTTTTCATTTTGATTCGTTCGGCCGCGAGTGTCACGAATGCCGAGTTTAAAGGTTCCCGCGAGAGTATTGCGGCTTCGTACGAGGAAGGAGATCCAAGAATGAGCAGCATAATCCACCAACGTACGGTAGTAATAAATCGCGAGGGAGTACTCGTACGGACATGGAAGTAATCCGATAATCCCATTAGACGAGGTCCCATAAAATCGTTAACGCAGACAAGTCCGATTACGTAAGCCGTGCTTCATTCGTAACCGTCGTCGGGACTGGTTTCGCGTGGTTATATCCGCACTGCGGATAATTCTTTGATTGCCTTTCCGATCTGAATTTACGCAAACGAACGAATGAACGAATGAACGAACCAACGAACGAACGTGCATACAAAATATCCAACAATTATTTAAATTTATACGCATTATCGCGAATAATAAAATGCATCGCTGCTCATCACGTCACATAGGTACCTATATTTTTTGATTGCTAAAATCGCAAGCGGATTTCAGGATTGTCACGAGGTTGATTAAGAATTAAGATATCCTTTTCTTCTTATCTACGTCATTTCTACGATAAAATTCACTTCGATTAACTTCGATTGAAATTTATGATCGAATGTTATATTCAAGATATAAAGGATTTCTCATGATTTATAATAATAATAATAATAATAATAATAATAATAATAATAATAATAATAATAATAATAATAATAATAATAATGATTTTCGAATCAGCGTAGTTATACGTTATGTTCAATCGAATAACGATAAATAAACGAGTTTCTTCGGGATAATGTAAATGAATTATCGTGTTCGTTGAATTAAACGACTCGGTTATATGCATCGTTAAAAATGGAAGAAAGAGAGAGTGAAAGAGAGAAAGAGAGAGGTAGATGGATAGATAGATAGATAGATAGAGGACGAGAGAAAGTGAGGGAGAGAGAAAGAGAGAGAGAGAGCCGAAGAGGTAGAGACGACGTGGGTGGATGGGTGAAAGGGTTGCTTCTGTTTCTCATTAGCGACTCCATTAGTGGAATGTCTGCGCGCGCGCACGATATTAGGGCCCAATGTAAATTGGTAGCATTAAACGCATCAGGCGATTGCATCAATCTCATTAAGCGGGGCGCGCATAATGTTTCATGAGAGTGCAGCCGACGCGAATTGAGGTGGTCGGTTAGTAACGATGTTTGTGGATGCTCTGGAAAATTATCGAATTTCTCGATGCTGTTTGCACCAAGCAAATCGAAAACAACGGAGAGCGGTCGTTCGTTCGGCCTGAGACCACTGCGTCGCGTCGTCGCAATCACATGTGTGTATGTGTGTATGTGTATGTATGTGTTTGTGTACATATGTATAAACACGTATGTATGTTAATCTTTCGATGTAGATTTTCGTTGAGCATTCGTTCATTTAAAAATGACATCCGATGTTCCCTTTGAAAAACCATTAAAAACATTTAAAAGATAACTGGAAGTTGATTTTAAAATTCATTCGCATTCATTTAAAATTGATTGTATAGATATAAATCGTATTGTAAGATCTTTTAAAATATGATTCCCATTAACGTTTGCTTGTATTCCTTCGATAGATTATTCTTTCTAACTCCTTTGCGTACGTTTTGAGATTTGTATCCATCGTGCGACATATCAATGTCGAGTCAGGATTTATTATCGAGTATCTATGATGGTAAAGGGAGATAAAGGGAGAAGGTTATTGGCGATTTGACCGCGGGGCAGCCACGTCTGATTGCTGTCACAATGAGCTTATTATCACCTACGAAGCTATGAGACGTTCTTATCGGCTAAAGATTCTTTCCTTTATGCGTTATGCTAAATACGCTGCTCCGCTTTTATTTTTCATTTCTTAGGTACGAGATACGTTATTACTATGCTGCTAATTTGCTAAGATTTACTAACGCCTAAGACCTACCTGTCCGTGAAAAATTAAAAGGTGCCTTGCGAGCTGGCCCGATAAAGCATCGCGTTTTTTGTTTTTTCTTTTTTTTCTTGTTTTTCGTTTTTTTCTTTTTTTTTTTTTTTCTTTCCTTTCATCTTCTGTGTGCGCAATATGACGATACAATAACAATAAAGAGATTTTATTCGTCATGTGTAGTACCAAGGTACTCGAGGAGATAAAAAAAAAAAAAAAATTAATCTCGATTAGGTTCCTTTATCATCGGAGAACCACGAAATCACAAAACTGGATCAAAAAAACCATCGTCGTTAATTATTACGTTTCATCCTTTGTAAATCAATTTTTAATTTAACTGATACAATATCGAATATTACGAAGGACGTTAAAGTTTCGATTGATGTAAAAGTAATTAGAATGACATGGAAGTTTGGCAAAGGAAAAATAACGTTCGAGAAGATAAACAAAGTACGAATGGAAAATGTTAAGTAAATAAGATGTTTACATTAGGGAAGATAAATTGCAATTTCATTTAAACACGAGGATTTATTCGCGGAACGTCCGACGATGGTTTTCGTTTACGTAATTAACGATAAATCGAAGAAAAGTTTAATAGTATACAAACTACGATAACGCGATTGAAAAAGTGGTAAAATAGCGATTGGCTTTTTTTCTTTTTATGTTTCACTGTGTCATCCTCTATTTCGGTCGCATTCCATTTCTCTCTCTCTCTCTCTCTCTCTCTCTCTCTCTCTTTTTCTCTCTCTTTCTTTCTCACATAAAATCACATACACGCACACGCATACGAACACTCTCATGTTTTCTCTTCATTGTCAAATGTTCTCATTGCACGTCTCCTCCTTTTGTTTATCCTCTCGTCACTCGGTTTGGGTTAATTATTACAAAGATGGTTGTACAATAATATAATATATAGACTCTGTATTAGTTACAATAATATCGTTTGCATTCGCCCGTTCCTTACGTCGCCGTCTCCTTCGAAGCTTTTTTTCATTTCGCAAATAGATTCAATCCGAATTCAAGGGAAAATCGGTACACAATGGATATAATCATTTCTCCCGATCAATATATCTACGAAGGTCTTCGAGTTACCTCTCGTAAATACGATTAATCGTTTACGCCATTTAATTGCCGCTTTTCTTTTTTTTATTCCTTTTTTTATTTTTTCTCTCTCTCTCTCTCTCTCTCTCTCTCTCTCTCTCTCTCTCTCTCTCTCTCTCTCTCTCTCTCTCTTTTATTGAGCGTTCAGCCATTGCGCGTTTTTTATTGCTTATTTCTTACGCTATAAGAAAAAAAAAAAAAAAAGAAAAAAAAAAGAAAAAAGAAAAAAGGGAGAGACCTCGGTGCCCTTGCGAAAACAAAATCTTTTCCTATGCTCTTTCTTTTCCTTTCCTTTATTTATTTCTCTCTCTCTCTCTCTCTCTCTCTCTCTCTCTTTCTCTCTACGAGAAACCATAGAAATGAAAAGGTTCGCGATCGCATCGAGGTCGAGTCGGAGGGATATGAGAGAAAGAGTTTAGAAGAGATTCGCAACGGGGATTAGAGATGCAAGAATAAATCTTCTCTATTCTTTGGCTATATCTCTTTCTCTCTCTCTCTCTCTCTCTCTCTCTCTCTCTCTCTCTCTTTCTTTCTCTCTTTCTCTCTTCTGTTTTAGGCGAACTCGTCGGAAAGAAAAAAAAAATCGATCACAGTTATACGACGACATATAAATGTGCAGCGAAGTATAAAATTTTCCAAATTTTCCTTCCTCTTCTTTAACTTCTATTTCACATCACTTATCGTTCTCACCTCTTTCTCTCTCCCCCTTCTCATTGTCCTTTCACATCGTTCGTATCTCTCTCTCTCTTTCTCTCTCTCTCTGTCTCTTTCTATCTATCATTTCCCTCTCTCATCCTATTAGTCGCATAAAATAGTCATTTTCCTATATGTATTATCGAGTAGGTTGTATTGCGTTGAATCACTTGTTCTTACATAGCCCTCGTCGCTTTATAATAATCTTTTTATACAGGCAAAAACATTAAAATTATCCTTGGCGTTTGAGAAGAAATCGCCATTTTTCAATCGTCGTAGGGCGATTTACTCTAAAATTCGTTTCCACTGTCAATACACACATAGACACATATACACAAACATACACACAACGAAAGGTCATGGAATTTGATCTCGTGCCGATATAGTACGCTCACGATTCTCCATCGGTTTCGGCGGTTTTCTTCTGACATCCTCTCCTAGGCAAGCCATGGATGGATAAATACATTTCTTGGATGTATATATATATATATATATATATATATATATACATATATATACATATATATATATGTATATATATATACATATATATACATATACATATATAATTATAAATTAAAGGCGCCTACGTCGCCTAAAGTGGGTTTATATATATATATATAAAAGATGGAGAAGTCTGGCGAGCACCGTGATTCCAGGAGGGAAACGTTTGCAGAGTAAATTGCCCGTCGTCGTCTCTGCTTTTATCAAGGATAGTCTCTCTGTCTATGTAGTTCCTACCTTAGAAGATAACGAGCCCGCCTCGTCGCTTGGCTTACTAGCTAGAACGAGATTACCGCGCTTATATTTCGTTTCACGATCGGTCCCTCATTCTTTCTCTCTCTATCTATCTCTCTCTTTTACTCTCCCGTTTTCTCTTTCTACTCTCTTTCCTCGCGTAATCCTTCGTGTCCAAAAAAGAAAGAAATAGAACGAACGATCGACCGATCTTTGCCTCGCTTTGATATGGTCCGACCACGGTAAACCGTTCGTTCGTTCGTTCATCCTTTTCTTCTCTTATCGAGGACTTTAATTATCTAGCACGCGCGCGTTTACTACGAGCTACATGTGTACACAACGTGTCGGTAAAAAAAGCTACTGGCCGTATTGGCGAGAAGTGTCGAGAGACGAAGGAAAACGCGTATTTTCTCGCTTGTACATACAGCTGGTCCTCTCTCTTTCTCTCTCTCTATTTCTGTTCCTCTTACTCTCTCTCTCTCTCTCTCTCTCTCTCTCTCTCTCTCTCTCTCATTCTATTTCTTACTCTCTCATCGTTCGTTCGTTTGACCGTAGTAAGGAAAAAGAGTCCACACGTTCTCCGGGTGCATCCTTATCCTTTCGTTCACGGATCGAAGATCACCGGCTCGCCTCAAAGGATCGACGGTCGACGATAGTGTGCGGAGTTTGTACCTTCTGGCGGTCGAGCTGATTCTCTCCCCTTTATCTTCTCCTCCTCCTCCTCCTCCTCCTCCTTCTCCTCTTCCTCTCCTTTTCCCTTTACTCCCAAAACGATGATCGTACGAGCACGAATTTCTCCTGACAGAGAGAAAGAGAGATAGATAGATAGAGAGAGAGAGAGAGAGAGAGAGAGAGAGAGAGAGAGAGAGAAAGAGAGAGAGAGAGAAAGGAAGAGACAGAGAAAGAGAGAAGGAGAGTGAATGAAAGCGAGAGAGAGAGAGAGAAAGAGAGAGAGAGAGAGAAAGAGATAGAAGACTTGGCAGGACCTATCGACCGAAGGCAGTCAAAGCCGGTGAATCGATTCTTTCTTCCTCTTCTCCGTCCCACGTCTCCTTCCTCTTTCACCAGCAGCAGGGCATCCTGTACTTCTTCCTCCTCCTCCTTCTCCTCCTTCTCCACCTCTCTTCCACCATCTTTTTCCATTGGCCTCGACGTTCGAACGATCGCTGCCGTTGCTTCGCGCCAGAGGCGGTCTCTCTCGCTCTGCCTTCTTCTTTTTTTTTTTCCCTCGTCGCTCGGCATCCTCGTCGATAAAACATTTTCCCACGAAGGTCGTTCAACGCTTCTCTCGAAAATCGTCGTCGTTGTCGTCGTCGTCGTCGTCGTCTTCGTCGTCGTCGTCGTCGTCGTCGTCGTCGTCGTTCTCGTCGTTCTCGTCGTTCTCGTCGTCGTCGTCGTCGTCATCTTTTCGATTAGAATCACCTAAATATCACGACCACCGCCGTCAACAGGAGTATCGTCAGGTACGTCGCTCGATGCATCTGCCCGTTGTTCTCCTCCATACACTGACCTGCGACAATGTGAATCGATACTTTCACTACTTTGTTCGTGAAATCGTAAAATTGATTTTGATGCGAAACATCAAATGGAGATAGCAATGATCGATTTTTATGAATTTGATCAATTTTATGTGAGATGAAGATTACATCAAAATTCGAAAGGAACGAGTATCATAAACATCTTTGTATTTCGATGCTCGAGACTTGAGTAATGGGATATGAGGAGGGAAAGAGAAGAGAAGGAGAAAGAGAAAGAGGGAGGATCAGAGTGGCTTGCTTACCGGTACTGGTCGCGTTGAAGGCCAACATCGGTGCGGGTGGAGGGATGCCTCTTTGACACGCCACGGGGCTGGCAGTTAAACTAACAACCCCACCGCTCTCTTTGTACATGAAGCACAATCTTTGGGTGTTCCTGTAGGGCTGCGGCCTGTTGTTATCGTTCGACCACGTTGTTCTGCGCGCGAGTGGGGTCGCGATCACGAACTGAGTACCCTCCGCGTCTATCCACCTTCCATGGCAGGAGTAAGCTGGAAAGCAGAAAAGACGATTGCTTTAGAATAGGGACAAGTGTCAAATCATGGAAAGAGGGAAAGAGAGAGAGAGAGAGAGAGAGAGAGAGAGAGAGAGAGAGAAAGGGAATGGGTACATTGTGAACTTTTGGGTTAATATAGGGTGACTTCTCAGGGACAGTCGTTACCCTTCGAGCACCATTATCCCTTGATGAAACTTTGCCGATTGCAAGGGTCCAACGAGCATAATACAGAGTTTCGTCAAATTAAGAGAGGACCCTACATAATTTTAAAGTACCTTCTCCCGCTTTCCAAAGTTCTACCAATTGACCCCATAGCTAAGGGATGTTCACTTTCCCTCCCTCCCTCCCTCCCTCTCTCTTTCTCTCTCTCTTTCTCTCTTTATTTCTTTCTTCTTACCATTGATTACGTATATGGAATTTCATATCGATGAATCAAGAAATCAATTATTTATTACAGAATAGTAAGTAATAGGTATACCGGTAACTGCATCCTCATCCACGCAGTCGCTTTGAAACTCCATTCTGTCTGCGGTAGAACAGCCAACTGTAAGAGTGGTGATCTCAGCATTGCATCTTGATTCAACCTCCTCTCTCTTCTCTCTGGTCTCGCTCGTAATTTCTTCTTCGTGTACAAGATTCTCGAGGTCTCGTCGCATCCTCGTGAGATCCGCAAAGGACATGCTCTTGTAAGATCGAATGCCTTGGGACGATCTCTTCTTCGGTGCTTTCTTGGTATCAGGATAATCCCCGAAGTATTCGTCGTCGTCGACTTCTAAGATGGCCGACTTTCCCACATCGTCAAAGTTCGGCATCCAGAATTGTTTCATATGAGCGAACTCGGTAAAGTCTTCCAAGAAATCCGTCATTTTCGAATTTCTCTTCGATCTGCTCAATCCACCATCACCATCTTCGTCGTTATCAAGCTCGTCCGAAATTTTCTCTCGTTTTTTCGTCTTTAAATGCGAAACGTGTTCCCTATGAATCAACTCCTGTGATTCTGAAACTAATCTCGACGAAGAAGAGGACTCCTGTTGATCTCTGTGACTTCTGTTATTACGATTCGATCTGGCCCGTCTACCCATTCGCTCACGCACGAGATATTCGTTGTTCGCTCGTCTCTTCTCAAGTTCAAAATCGATTTTACTTCGACCACGACGGTCCTCGACTATCCGTTCTTGAGCATGTCTAACCTTTTCACCCTCGTGTCTGCTCGTCAGAGACTCTTGATGTTGATTTCTACGACTTTCACGAGTATTTCTCTGATTATGGTTAACTCCGGTTACCGTGAATTTACCAAGGTAAGGACACTGGCGTAGTTCCGGTGAACTCGCTGAAACAGACAAAGTCCCTTTTTTTTTTTATCCTTCGAATATATACATACAACATGCAAAAGATTTTCCCTGTTTAACGACAGTAACGTATGTTTGATCAGATTAACCAAATTGAGAGAGAATTCTCTTTTAAACACAAGTACGAATAAAACGGTCTTTTATAGAATAAAGAGAACGGAGACTTTTTTTCTTCTTTCTTTCTTTTCCTTTTCCTTTTTTTTTCTTTTTTTTTTTTTTTTTTTTTTCTTTTTTTACGTATAACATTTACAATAACGTTGTAGAGATAAATTACACGCTTATGTGTGTGTACACCGTAGAATGTACCGAAGATAAGTTTGCACGGACAAGGAAGAGAGAAAATATATAAGTTAACTCTTTTAATCCTTGAAGTGGTCTCTCTCAGCATTGAGAAAAAAATTATTCGTTGTCGGTTTAACGGTGCGGATGAGATCTCGAGTTAGTGTGATAGAGCACGCTTACATAGATATATACATACATACGTACATACATACATACATACATACATGCATACATACATACATACATACATATATACATAAATACATACATACATAAATACATATATACCTAACAGAGAGACGACGGGATATGTAAGTCAGATTACACGCAGGCTATGTCGTGAAATGAAAAGGATGCTCTGCGAGAGGGTAATGCGATAGACGCTACTAATTGCTGGCAAATGGGAGAGACATATTGTCGGCCTTAATGGAAGCTCGTTAGGTACTAAGGAGTACAAAAATGGCCAAGGATCAGGAAAATGGTTGGAATAAGGGAAGAATGCGAATAGCTATAACGAGGAAAACTCGAAAGAGAGAGAAAGAGAGAGAGAGAGAGATAGATAGATAGATAGATAGTTAAAGAGAGAGAGAGAAAGATAGAGAGATAGAGATAAAGAGAGAGAAAGAGAGAGAGAGAGAGAGAGCGTAAATCGGCCGTAGGCAGACACAATGTGAACTCTAACGAGACAAATCTGACGACGCACCCTCCGGTCAAATCATCACCTCATCCTTTTCCTCCCCATTGAGATGCTACCTTTCTGGGGCTACTAACTTGGAAAGTTTGCGGTGAAATTTTACATCCGCTATACTCCTCCAATGATATTTCACCAAGGGGAGAAATATCTACCGTCATACGATTATTATATATACATATATATATATATATATATCGTCGCCGGTCCACGTCTTCCTTCGCTCTTGACTATTACTAAGGATAATTCGAAGAATTCTTATCCGTCTCACAAAAACGTAGAATTAGTTAGACCGTGTTATATCGCTCGTTATATCGTATATACTTATGCGAAGTGAGTCACGTTCCGGTGAATATTTTTAATGCGCATTGAGAATAACGAAGGAATGGTTCATTTGATTCATGATCTACTTCGAAAGGAGGAATGAATTGTACGCTTTGTTATGAAGTAATGCAAAAAACTTCCTTGTTCTCTCATATTCTTTTTTTTTTTCTCTCTCTTTCTCTCTTTATATCTCTTTCTTTCTTTCTTTCTTTCTTTCTTTCTCATTATGACTATGTACCGTGACTTCGTTTTGAAAAGCTCTTTTTAAAATACCCGGCTTCTCTCTCTCTCTCTCTCTTTTCCCTCCCTCTCTCTCTCTCTCTCTTTTTCCTTCTCTCTCTCTCTCTCTCTCTCTCTCTCTCTCTCCTCTCTCTTCTGTCTCTATATCTATTTCTTTCTTTCTCTTACTGTTTCTCGTTTTCTCTATAAATCGTAAATCGATTCCGACGTTGCTTCACGGGACGTGCCCGCAAAAATCTCGTTATTTTTATGGTTAATTAGACACGCATTACGACGGGCCAAAGGCGAGGCCGTGCTCGCCAAAGGAGACTTGATTTTTCCGACTCGTTAAGCGATTGCCAGCAGCACGACGAAGGTCCTGCCAAAGGGACGGAGGACTAAGGGTGAGTTTCCCGGTGAAGGGAGGTCACCCTTCTTCGATTGGCCCTTCTTTGTGTGCGATCGGGAGGACAAATCGGAGACTCGTCCCTCGAATCGTTAATTATATTCATAGCGAGAAACTTCGTATAGCATTATTAGATAGAGACTGAAAGTATTTTTATGTTTTATGTAACAAGCAAGATAAAATCACTGTTATTCGAACGTACTTTCAAAATTCAAAAGCATCTTATCAAAAGATTTTCTTTCATTTTTCTTTAATAAAAAGTGTCTACTTAAATTGTTTCATATTATATATATATATATATATATATATAATATCTATTTATAACAAGTACCTATACACTTGGTAATTTTTTTTTATTATTTCGAATAATACAAATTCTACTATAAATAAAAGAGTTATTAATACGTGTTGAAGGAACGATCGTCTGGTAATTATTTTCAATTATTATATACAAGATAAAAAATAACGCGTGATGTACCTCATTCGGTCGTATATCATGTATGAAAGAAAAAATCATTAAAATATGTATCGCTGTTACGTATGTATGTATGTATGTATGTACGTAGTTACGTTTGTAGATAGAAACTTTGGAACAAGCTCGAAAATGAAAAATAAAATGGAAAATAGGTCGCGCGTGTACATTCTCGTCTCATTCATGCACGAAGACACGTAAATCTTTTCTGCAGGTTTCATATTTTATATTTCGGGTACTTTTTTTTTCATTCTTTTTGCGAGACTCGAGCCCGCTGAACAAGGTATTATGTATGTATATATACATAGAGATATACGTACATACATGTTTATACATATATACGTATAAAACGTGCGAATAGCGCGGCAATTATTTTAGACGCTAGCGTCGATCTTTTCGTACACGGTCGACGACATTTAACTTTTACTTCTTTGTTCGATTCATCCGGAAATGACGTCTCGATTCTTCGTCAGAGCGATAAATTTCCAACGGAAATAACTTTTGGCACGGAGACGACAGAGGGTCGTCGGATTGTTCGTTCGTACGTCGGAATCGGTTCTCCACTCAAAACAAGAATACGTTCGTATTACCAAAAGCAATGACGAGAAGTAAATTTTTACGATATAGAGAGTTCGAGATTTTATCATATTTTAAAAGGAATAGAATTGAATGAATGAGAGATCGTTCGACAAATGATTTTTCCCTTTTTATTTCTAAACGATAAAATCCCAAAAGGAAATATATATTTATCGATAAGTATATACGAATTAATTATTAATTATGAAAATATTTATTTGAGAATTTCAATAAGAATAAATGATTCCAATCGATTACCATCGATCAAATATATGCTTTAAACTTTTTATTTAAATATAGAATTATTTAATTTTGTTCCTCTAATGATCTCTATGAATTATAATCAATGATAATCTTTCTAAAAGCATTGGAAGCACCCAGCTCGTGAGTATCTTCGTTCACTACATATATTACGATCGATAATTAGTCACAGATTTGAGTGTATATCGATGAAATTTGGTAATTTATAGTTCTCGTCAAAGAGAACCACGCTCGGTCTTGATTAACGATCCATACCGCAGGAAAATACGGAGAGATATAGGAAGAAGGAGAGAGGGGGAGAGAGAGAGAGAGAGAGAGAGAGAGAGAGAGAAAGATAGAAAATGTATGTCTATATATAAGCGACGATGACAACTCGCGTAATTAAGCCTATAACGGATTGTTTATTATTGGCCGGACAACGTCCAACCCTGTATTCGGCAAATATAGTTATCTATTTAATTTTCTACCGCGAATATCGACCCATTAGCTGTAGTTCGACGTGTCGTGCACCGCGTGGACCGAGAGCTAACAACCTCGAAAACGTAATCGGTTAATTAGTATGCGTTACTATTTGATTAGCTTTCTCTCTCCCTCTCTTTCTTTCCCTCTCTCTCTTTCTCTCTTTCCACTTTCTCTCTCCCTCTCTTTTTCTCCAATTTCAATGAACGAATATTTTTGAATACATAATCATTTGTTATTCCATCGATAATTCAGGTAGATATGTTCATCGTATTCGTATGTTCCTGTAATCATATCTAGGTTTTGGTATATTCGCATAATGTAGGTATGATAAAATTTTCTTAACGATAAACTATGATAATTATTTGATTAAAATGATGATGTTAAATATTATAGAATATGCATTCTTAACGTCGTAATATTGAAAAGAAATATATATATATATATATATATATATATATATATATTATATATAGGAGGCTTCTTCTTTTAGAAGCTTCGACGGGGGGTTTTAAAAGTGGAGGTGAGTAATGGATAGCGTGGGATTATCGAGGACGTTATCAGAGAGTCAGGGGAGAGACTAGGAGAGAGGGCGAGTCAAGGAGCGAAAGGAGGGTCGCGACAAGGCGGATCGAGTCTAAAGGCCACGGAGTCAGGTGACCCGTGTCAAGTTCAAAGACGCGGACATTCTAGCCCTACCAACGTTTAATCCACGTACGCGAGAAGATACCAAGGAAACTGCTCTCCATGATCGATCGGCTATGAAACTCCAAGTTTTTCCAACGTCTACATATTATTTTCTTTTCTATAATATCATTTACTTATGCTTTCTCTCTTTTTATCTTTTTTTTTCGCTAAACAAATACGCGTTCATATAAATAAGCTCATTGTCTTTTTAAACGTTTATAAAGATAAAACGCATATATATATATATATATATATATATATATATATATATATATGTACGTATCGATCATTATCAAAGTAATTTTTATCCTTTCGAGTTAATAGCAGCTTGTTTATTTAAGGATAGCACTAAGCCAATCGTAATCAACCATCGAGGAGACTTTCTCATACGCTAGGGAACACGTATTACGCTTTGAGTTTCATACAAAAGTCAAGTATCGTATCGTTTGCAGGATGGTAAACCGATCGATAAAAAAGTTCGTTCTAGACTATAAATTAAAAACGTTCTAGCGTTGGTCTTCCAAGTAGAAAAAGACAGATGAGTCGGGGAAAAAACGTAGGTAGTACGTACCTCGCGTGTTCGCGAGCGAAGAGACTTTGCTTTTAACGAACTCTGTTCGGTCGGTTTCCTCGCAATCCACTGGGAGATCGAATCAATCATTTTCAAAAAGATCAAGAGAAAGAGAGATAGAGAGAAGAAAGGAGACACGTGAATAAAAAAAAAAGAGAGAGAGAACAAAAAAGAAAAAAGAAAACAAAAGGAAAGAAAGACTGTATGTGTGTGTGAGAGAGAGAGAGAGAGAGAGAGAGAGAGAGAGAGAGAAAGAGAGGAAAAGAAAAAAGGATAGAGGTTCCCTTTCCCTTAGAGAGTGGCTTTTCCAAGTCCAAGGGACTAACTGAGGTGGTTCGGTCAAAATGCTAAAACTTGTACATTAACGAATGCATTAAATATGAGAGGATGGTGAAAGGTATTTTGGTGACAAGAAGGACGAGAGGAAAGAAAGGAAAAGAAAAACTCGGATGAAGCGCATAATATTCGACGAGTCTCAACGACTGCATTATGGATTAAGGATTATGGATTATGGATTATGGATTATGTATTATGGATCGACGCACCACAATCGTGTTATGAAGTCTGAATAGTAGCTTTCTTTTTTTCTTCTTGTGTTTTCTATTCTTGCTTTTCTTTTCTTTTCTTTCTTTCTTCCTGTTTGTTTGTTTGTTTGTTTGCTTGTTTGTTTTTTATTTATTTATTTACTTATTTAGTTACTTATTTTTCTTTTTTTTTTTTTCTTTCTTTTTAATCCTAACAGGCGAATCTCTTCTCGAAATACGCGAAACGTGTTTTTAATGTCACGCCCATGGTAGATACGAATTATCTTCGTCTTCCTCTTTTCAGCATGTATAATGAAATGTTCCGTAGAGACGCGAAAACGTACAATTTAATGAGATTTAAACGTGAAAAACGAGGGGTCCTTTGCATATTTACGTAATGTCGCGAAAGCCCGTATATCCGTGGCTCTCCTTCTTACTCTTTCTTTTCCTTCCTCTTCGTTCCTTCAATCTGTAGTTTAATATCTCACGAAAGATGAAAGTCGAGCGTCGTTTCTTGCAAAAACTATCGTTCCTTCTCTCTCTTTCTTTCTTTCTCTTTATATCTATCTTTTCCTATATTTCTTTCTTTCTTTCTTTTTCCCTTGGAGACTTGTCCTTTTTTAATAGCTCTTTCTCCCTTCCTTCTTCTTCTCATTTCTTTTCTTTTCTCACTTTTGAAGTAATAAACGCTCGGAGATTTTACATCGTCAAAAGTGATTTTTGGGAAGACGTATTAACATAGTGCCAATGTAAAATATATATATATATATATATATATATATATATATATATATATATATATATTGGCAGCCATTACTAATACTGCTTTCTCTAATAATTATGTTTGTTCTGAATAAGTCTTATATAGATACAATTTATTTCTAGAATTCCATAATTGCGGATAAATAAATGAAACGTACCGCGAAAGCAGATAATATTTGGTGCCCTTTTATAAACATAATTTATTTGCTATACTTGCGATATTTCGCGGCACGTGAATCCAGGGAATATAATTGGCAAAGTTCGCCGCACGCTACATTCGAACATAATAGTTTTACGAAATTATACTATGGGTGGTATAAAATTAGAGTCGAACGACGAATAAAGCAATTATCGTTCTCTATACAATTATTAATAGGTTACGTGAGAAGCATTTAAAGATACGGAAGAGTATTTATAAAATCCATAAATAGAGTTCATTAGAACTATAATTACAATTTATAATATCAACGAATTATAATCGAACTTTTAATGAACTATACTTATCGTGGAATAGATCATAACAATATATATCTTAATAATGATCCTATAAAACTTAAAAAGGAAAAAAGATAAATAAAAGGAAATAAGGAAAGTGAAAAGAATTCACGAGCGTTCATCCACGAGATGAAAACATTTGAGTTTTTCGTTCTTTCACGATAGGATCGCGCAAGTAACGGACGCAAAATAGTGCGGAGAAAGGGGAGGAGGAGGAGGAGGAGGAGGAGGAGGAGGAGGAGGTGGGTGTAGGAAAAAAAATCTCAGTCGGAGCAGCGAGCCAAAAATGATCACGCGACGCTTCGCTCTATGGAAAATCAATTCCCCGAAGGGAGAGGTATGCGCACAAAAATGACGTGGCCAACGAGATGAAATTTTTGGCACGTGCATTTTTGCTTCATTGAACCATTCTTCTGCTTTTTGTTCGTTTCTGTCCGTTTTTCTCTTTCACGGGCGACGGTTCGTTATGCGCCGGTTCTCTACCAGTGAGAGGGAGGAACGGATGGAGTTACGTACGTACGTAAAGAGAGAGATAGACAGAGAGAAAGGGGGAGAGAGAGAGAGAGAGAGAGAGAGAGAAAGAGAAAGATCTTGCCTCTCTATTCGATTCACTTTCTATCAGTTGCTTTTTCTCTTGATTCGACTATTCGCAATCGGACGGAAAAAATATTAATCCGCATGTTTGTATGTACCAGAGGTAAAATGCCGAGAAAGTCTTTTTCTCTTTTTCTCTCTCTCTCTCTCTCTCTCCCTCTCTCTCTCTCTCTCTCTCTCTCTCTCTCTCTCAGCATGCATCGATTTCTTTTTCGCGGTCTTTCGGATCATTTATCGAATGCATTCGAAACTGCGCGCGGCTTCAGGTTCATCGTTCATGGAGAAACAACTAAGAGCTTGTGTTAATTTTCAAACACGATTTTACATTTCCAAGGGAGACTCACGGAATGAATATACCAATTCTAAAAGTGCGATCGGACGAAAAGATCGAGAGAAATGACCAAAAAAAAAAAAAAAACAATAATAAAAAAATTGGAGTCGCAAAGCGTTTTAGTAGATTCGAGGGTATGGGAAAACGGATTCGAATGAATTGCCCTTTCGTTCGAGGAAACGAGGAAAAGGATATTTATTCGAAGGAATATATTAACGGCTTATATTTAAACTGGCATGAACAAACGACGAATATAATTCATTCGTTATTCGATTAATTTCAATCGGATTGCTTTTTTACATTTGATATTACAACTGTTAATTTATCAAATATACGAACGATTTAATACGACCTCCTGACAAATCCTGAATCATTTAAACGTAACATTCATGTCCTCCTCAAATTGTAAGATTCGCGAATATATATATATATATATATATAAGAAATGATTATGAGATAGAACATGTAATAAGCTTATTATGGTTAATTATTCAAACAATCTAATCATTCATACATTCTAATCAGAGTATCAAACATAAAAAATATTAAGAATCTCTTTGGTCAAATTTTGTGCGTTTAAGATGAGGGTTTCATCATTTTGTCGGAAGATACGAATCTTATATTTCCAATCGCAATTAGAGAAATTAATCTTTCTCTCTCTATCATGTACATTTCTATTCATTGTAAATGGAGATTCGTTTTTAGATGGACATCGAATCGAGTTGGATGGATTTAAAAGGGGGTATGTAAACCGAAGGGGAGATATCGGATGGACGGTGAATGTTTTTAGCAGAGTTAGTATATTCGGCCGCTTATATAATCAATATACAGGGTTAAGAAGGAGTAGGAAAAGGAGATGCAAGAGGAAAATAAAGAGAGAGAGAGAGAGAGAGAGAGAGAGAGAGAGAAAGTAGAAGGTCAGAGACCGACGAAATGTCAAGGTCTATTGGGAAGGATTTGAAATAATAGAAGATTGTGAAGCACATGATAAAAGAAGAAGACGAAGAAAAAGAAGAAGAAGAAGAAGAAGAAGAAGAAGAAGAAAAAAGGAAAAGAAAAAGAAGAAAGGGTGGTAACATAAACGAATGATTTGGAGGTACAAGAAAAATGTGGATAGTAGTAAAGATTTGTTTCCTTGAAAAGAAAACACGCGAGGATGAGGTAGAATGATTATCGAAGGAGAAAAATCATGAAAAGAGGAAGTGTGAGAAACAAAAGGAAAAAAGATGGAAGAAAAGAGAAGGAGAAAGGGAAGTCGAGGAGTAATCGGATGAGAGAGAAGAAAGAAAAGCGAGCGTGGAAATGTTAGGTATGAGAGAAAGCTAATACTACCAAGCAGCCTTACTTGCTTCCATGGAATGCGTTCGACGAGAAAAGCTAGCTGCAAAAAGCGAAACTGCAAGATGTGCAACTGCAATCTCAGTTAGACGCCGCAGGGACTGCCAGCGACGTCAGCAGAAGGTTTCGCTTTTTCTTCCTGGATTCGCTTTTCTGTCGATGCTTCGAAAGGGCTTATGCTTCTCCTTCTCTATCTCTTTCTCCCTTCCTTTCTCTCTCTCTCCACCCACCCATCCCACTCCTCTCTAACTATCTCTCTCTCTCTCTCTCTCTCTTCACATCTTTAAAGAATTACGAATGCTCGAGTGCATTGTCGAGTTTTGAAATCGGTCTTGCCATTGAGAATAATTTTTTATTACTATTCAATCTACGATTCAATGTTATCCAAAATATCGATGCACCTTTTGTTAAAAATATTAATTGATTTTAATTGAAAAGATTGTCAAATCAAATATCATAGTAATTGGCATAGATATAAAATGGTTTTGGTTTTGTTTTTTTTTTTTTTTTTTTTTCTTTTTTATGCATTTGTCTTCTTGCGAACTATGTACCTATGAAAGAAAATTGACAATTTACTTGCAAATTCGGTAAGGCGTTCAGTAAGGGCCGTCGGCGCATCGAAAATTCTATGGATTTTCTCGAAGAACGACTACGGGAGTAGCCCCAAGGACAGACAGAATAAGGCCAGAATTTTTGCCATTGGCTGACTGTCTACGCGGACAAAAGAAAAGTGTGAAGACGAAGAGGTATAGAGAGTGCCTCGCAACAAAGTTACGCTTTTCCTCTTCTATTTCGTGCATTTGATTGAAGTTTCGCTTGCAAAATTTCCTTTTCTCCTTGTAACTCGTTGCCCCAGGACATCGCCTTATATCCCTTAGAGAGATTCCTTCCTTCTTCTTAATGCCACACCGGTTGACCACAGAGAGAGAGAGAAGAAAAGAGAGAGAGAGAGAGAGAGAGAGAGAAAGAGAAGAAGAGAGAGATGCTAACTTCTCGTATTTCTTTTTTCTTTTTCTTTGAATTAGAATGGTACTTAAAAAAAAAAAATTCATTTCTTTTTATTACGATTATGAAAATAATAGAACGTGTAAATATTTGTCAGTTCGATTACGATTAAAATATCGACGAAATTACAATTAGTTAAATAACTACAAATATTACGATAGATTCTCAAAGGAAAGACAATTTTTCATTCAAACGATTATCTCATATTCAGACATATTTAGATATTTGGATAGAAAGCTTTGTCCATTTTATATGGTTTCTCAAAGCCATATGACGTAGGAACGTACCTATATGGAAACGGTTGAATTGTTCTCAGAAGATGCAAAGCGTGTAAATCACCATCATATAGCATCAGTGAGTTTCTATTTATAAAGGTTCACGACGACCTTCGGGCCAGCTTATTCTATTGAAATCCTGCTTATAGGATTATTCTGAAGAGATAATGTGAAAGTCGATGATTATAGTTTACGTTGGTCAGTTGATGTAGTTTAATAGAGTTGTTAGTGATAGTCAGATTTCTACGAACAAGAGTATAACTATAATTAATGATAAATTATTAATTGGAAGTTGTATTAATGTCAGAACAAGCTAAATTTAAATTTCGACATTGGGAAAGACAAATGTGAAGAAGAATTTATGTGTGAAGGATATTTTATATATCTCTTTAGTATTCGTTTTGTCAAAGTATCATCGAGATTCATTTTATTTTATTCGTCTTAATCATACTAAAAGAAATCCATTTTAAATAATTATAGTTAATTCATATCGAGAAAAAATACAATTATACATTTAATTATATCGAAAAAAAAAATTACTTATTATATTATAAAACATACGTATACTAAATTGTACACGTATGTGTACTACGATGTGTATTTTTTCTTGTTTTGTTTTCTATTTCATTATTATTTTGACATTGCAAATCTTATGTTTTGTTTCGTCACGAAAATCAAATGTTGCGTATAATCCGATGATTTTCGTTTGACGTAATATGTATACGCGTGTATACGTGAAGAGACCCTTTTCATCATTTGTTAAATTAACTAACGCACGAGACGTTTCAATGTTCATGACGTTACACTTGGAAAAGAGATGGAAGGGATAGCTTGGTCACGACAATTGTTTTCCTTTAATTTATTCCAAATTCTTAGCTATGGCGACAGAATTGGTCGATTATGTCGATCACGTCTTTTGTGTCCGATCAAAAAATCATCCAGTCTCTCTCTCTCTCTCTCTCTCTCTCTCTCTTTCCTTCTCTTCATCTTTTTTCTCTTTCTTTGCTTTTTTCTTTCGTTTTTTATCTCGATCTTGGTGTATGCACTCCACTCATTCTTTCATTCTACTAATTCCATCTACCTTCTTTGATTTTCTCCCTTTCGAAATAAAGATTAAGATAGATAGATAAATAGATAGATAAAGTAGATGGATATGGAGTATGAAAGTATTATTCAATTTCATCTTTCACTTCGTCAAGAAATCTTCGTCAATAATGTAATCCTCAATTTTCCAATTGACGATATTTATTGTCAATTGTCTCTCTTTCTTATTGATCATCGTTACGTCGTTAATTAATAAATAAAAAAGAAAAAAAAAAAGAATTAATATAAAAAAATCTTCCACAAAGTTTCTCGTAAAAATACTTTTTGAATGAATATATTATATAAAAGGTGAGAGAGCGAGATAGAGAGAGATAAAGGGAGAGATGTAACTTTGTTCATAGTATAGTCGACGTCTGAATCGTATGGTTCCTTTCTCTGACGTCGACATCATGGTACGTCATGTTATTTCCGGTTGCCGATTGCCAGAGGCGTTCCTCTTTTACGTTGTATGTCCGTTTCTACTTGGACGCTTAACGTCGTCTTTCGATTTTGTATGCATCGAATCCAATCGGTTTTGTATAATGCATATTTGTAAACGTATAAACGTTATTCGAGAAAAAAAAAAAAAAAAAAAAAAAAAAAAAAAAAAAAAAAAAGAAGAAAAAACAGAAAATCAAAGGAAATATCTGCAAAAATGTAATCAATTGGAAGTTGATTGTTTATCTTTTTTTATCGATGAATTTAAAAAAAAATTTATTTTTTTACTCGTGGTTGATTCTAACATGGTTTAAAAGAGAAAAAAAAAAAAAAAAAAAAAAAAAAAAAAAAAAAAAGGAAAATTTTTCGAATTGGAAAAAGAACTTTTTTAACATGACAATAAATACAATAGAGATTACTTTCTATATATTATAAAATATAACTGTCTGTGGTATCTCGTTAAAAAGAATTATCGTAGATATTTCAAATTGAGAAGAGTAACTCACGTGAAACTTCACGTGAATATAATAAACGATAATTTAATTTTAAATTATCGAAGACGATGAATAGTAAGGACGTTGAATTGTACCGACGTGATATCATAAGAAGACCTAGGTGTATTATTATTAGAAAAGGAAAAAAAAAAGAAAAAAGAAAAAAGAAAAAGAAAGAAAATGTTTCAATCTCTCTGATGAGTACGATTCGATATCGACTTTCGCATTTCCCGTTACGATTTCACGACCCGACAAACCACAATCGGATTAACGCTGGCAACTCTCATGGATACACGAATATTATAATGAAAGCTTACAGTGAAAGAACCATTCGAAACAAATCGTATCTAGTGGTATCGCTCGATGGAACGCACAAAGGGAATCATTTTCGTAGTTGGCGTCCTGTGTACGCGCGCGCGCGTATACACACGTATATATGTTTGTGTGTATTAAAATCATCGTGTTTCATCATTGTGGTATTTAATTATTCGAGAGCCGCTTTGCTAATGCCTCGTTCACCGATAAGACCATATTGCACGTGAAAATCCGCTTAAAAATAATTCTACATAATATATATTACGGGCAAATATTTCTACGTTCGCCAAACGTCCAATAATTTTGTAACGACTGCGCGATCCATTACCGAGCATCGTCGATAATTAAATTTTAATCCTTCTACCTCCCTTTTCTCCTCTGTCCATCCCTTTCGAGAGTTTATTTTCGCGCAAACACGCGTCCGTGTACTTTCATTTTCGATATTACCTATATATTCAAAAAACAGTGCGACAATCGTAATAAGGACGATAACGATACATTGTAAATAAATGATCACCTTTCATTTCTGTGATTTATGAGAACAAGCGTGCGAATTATTATCGAGATATTATCCAGCCGTAGAGCTTTGTTTATCGTATTGTGAAAGAAAAGCAAAGTATAAACAGGGAAATGAATATTACGATAAAAATCACGTGATCTTTTCGTTCGCATTATCTCTACATTTTTTTATGCATACAAATTTTATACAATTATAAAATTAGTTTTAAATTTATTATTCAATCGCAATGAATATAAAATATAATAGATAGAATTATACAAGTTGCTTGATACAAATTAAATGTACTCTTGATCGAAAGGAAAAAAAAAAAAAAGAAAAAAAAAAGTTAAGGCTAAGTCTTATCAATGTTAAAACTGATTGATCTTATACGATGTTCACTCTGTTGTTATGGCCTAATAACGATTGGACTCGCTAAAGAAAATCGAAAGTACGAAATAGTAAATAAGAAACGAAAACATAGAATGATCACGTGACACGTGACTAAACATTTGTTCTGTAATCTTTTCCAATAGCAACGAACAAAAAAGAAATGTCCGTTTTTTTTTCTTTCTTTTTTTTTTTTTTTTTTTGTTACGAGTTCCTCGACATCGAAGACGACCTTGAAGAAGGAGAAGAGGAGCTTGATATTCTACCATTCGAACTTCTCGAGTAAGGTCGAAGGTCAACTTCAAGTAAGGCTTTCGTCGTCGTTCACGTCTTCGTCTCGAGTCTCACGAATGAAATGGTTCAACGGATGAAAGGAACCGTCGTCGTACAGTCGAATGAAAGGGTTGCTATCGTGGAAATAGAGAGAGAGAGAGAGAAAGAGAGAGAAAGAGAGAGAGAGAGAGAGAAAAGAAGGGAGTGAGGGTGAAGAGGAACGAATCGTACGACAAGGAGAGAGAGGAAGGGGATGGCATAAGTGACAAGTTGAGGGATTGCCGCGCCTACGAACGCGCATTGTACGCAATCGTCCTTCGTGAATACCTCGAGGCCCTTACTCCGCCTACGATTTTCACCATTTTCGACTACGTACTGTATGTACGTATGTATGAATGTATGTATATATATATATATATGTGTGTGTGTGTGTATGTGTGTGTGTATATGTATGTATGTATATACGTCGTATGTAGAAGTATACGTCAACCGTAGACGGAAAATTTCTCAACTGTAAAGTCTCGGGGAAAATAATTCTGGGAAAGGGCTTCTATTCGATTCCAATGTGATTTCGAGCTTATCGCGTACCAATGATCGATCCTTTGATTTTTTACGTGCACCCTCGATGATCGATAGACGATAAATTCGTTAAAAATACAAAGGATTATTTATATTAACTAACGAACGTTTTAATAAACAATACGTACATACGCGTAGATTATTAATGTCTGATAAAGATGATAAAGATGAAGGATCTTCATCTTCAACGTTGTAAAATTTACTGAGATGAAACGTATATTTCATGTAAACAGAGCTTAAGATAAATGAATATAACGTATAACGATCAAGTTCAAAGGGCAATCCAATTGAAAATAAATTCTTTTCGATTGTATATCTAAGAGAAGAAAATTCCATAAGTGAACGTAAAATAAATTTCTATTTCTTTTTTTTTCTCTCGTGGATAAAGAAATATCGATGAATGAAAAATTAAATTCACGATCGACTATGTGTACTCCGAGAGATGACGTTTGATTACTAAAAGGCTAGAAGTTTTATTCCAAGGTAGGATAAAACCTTTTAGTAATCGTTAAAGGTGTAGAAAGAATGATAGAAGAAAAAGAAAAATGTACGTGTCTCTTTCTTTTTCTCGTTACATCTCGCCGTTATCCTCTTTTTCCTATCGTCCTTTCAACGTATAGAGATGCACACGTGCGCTATCTTTTCCTGGTTCTGGTGATATGTCCTGAAATGCGAAAGCGACGTCGTTTCTACGTTTTTCAAAATGCCAGACCGCGGATTCGATTAGGGAAGCCTTGTCGACCTAGCCCCTTTCGGGAATTGCGGGGCTTGACAGCGGCAGTGTACCACGATCGCGGTTCCACGGGGTAAAACAATGACGAATGTGTCCTGTCGCGCCCAATACGGATCCAAGCTGGCTGCATGGCTGCCTGGCTCGCACGTGTGAGAGAGTGCACACGCGAGAATAACGTGCCGGTAGTCGCCGTCGGTGTCGGTGTCGAGGAGAGAAAGATGGAGAGGGAGAGAGAGAGAGAGAGAGAGAGAGAGAGAGAGAGAGAGAGAGAAATGGAAGGGATAGGAGGTACGGGACGAAACTGCGAAGGGGTTGCAAGAGACACGCGGAAATACGGGCTAACACGCGACCCTCTCCACGACTCGAGATGTCGCTGTGGTATTATCGAGCGGATTTCCGTTACGCGTTGCTTTACACAAGAGAGACAGCCTAGACGAATTCCGATGTGTCTCAGAATGAGAGAAAGGAAATGAGTAACCTCGAATCAAGTACTTTGCTCTTTTGTTTCTTTTTCTTCTTCTTCTTCTTCTTCTTCTTTTTTTTCCTTCTTCTATCTATCTCTTTTTTTTTTTGTTTCCTTCTTCTCTTTCTTCTCTCCTTATAAGATTATAATCGATAAAGAAACGATATAAAGAATGTTATTTCTTGATTTTGTATAAAATAAATAGGACTTTTAAAAGATACGATTGTTTTATCGTTCGTTGATTTTAAAAATTTTTTTTCTTTTATTTTATTTTTTTTTTTCCTTTTAATAATAAAATTCTAAATTGTTGTCAATGATTTTATCGTTGTAACGGGAATTGTCTATAATAATTCACGATTACGTAGATCCGAATTATCCTAGATAAATCGATTTTAGAAGAAGTTTAGAGAGAATCCGAGTCTTGTGAAAGCACTACTAGGAATTTTCTACTGGAATTTGCATCGTTCCAAGTGTTCCAAGTGGTATACGGGGAGAACATATTAAAGAATAAATAAGAACATCTGTTCTTTATCTCTTGCACTTAGAGTTCCTTTACTTTGGGCAAACAAAAGAAAACAAAAGAAAACAAAAAAAAAAAGAAGAAGAAAAAAGCAAAGAAAAGAAAAGAAAAAGAAGAAATATCTTTCGTAATGTAATATCAAACTTATAAACCAAATGAACGTAAAAGTGAAATTTCAGTTTGACTTGCCTGTTTTACCATTAAACGGAATAATACAGATATATGTTACGTTATTAAATGCTATAAGAGGTTTATATGCATTATCAGATAGATTTTGGGTATGTATTACGATGCACGGTTTATACGGTTCACTTCGAATTCCATTTCGAGAACATTGTCAAATGTGTATTTCAAAATTAAGATACCTTACATTAATGGACGATGATAAGTTTATTGTAATGTTTATTTCTTTTCTTTTTTCTTTTTTTTCTTTTTTTTTTTTTTTTGTCGTTGTAAATTATTCAAATTTGTGGCATCTATTGTTATATTCATTTTTATTAAAGAATATTAAATATAAGTTGTATACGGAACTTTAGTTATCTTCACGAGTTTCATTCGACTTCGAAATTTGTAGTATCCATTAGATCATCGAGCAACTGTTGTATGTACTGTATATATGTACGAAGAACGTATATATATATATATATATATATACACGTTCCTCGAAACAAGAGCAAACTACGAGCGAGCAACGTTCTACGACATGTTCGTAGTAGTTGTGAGGCGAGGAAATAAGAGAAAGAGAAAAAAACGTCGTTTGAAATTCCGCGCCATATGCTCAATGGCTCTTCTAGTACACCCTTTTACCCTTCTTACTCTTTACCTCGTCTTCTCTTTTCTACATCGAGCGTCTCCTAACTCTCTCTCTCTCTCTCTCTTTCTCTCTTATCCACCCACGGCCAATACTCCTTTACCTTGCAGCTGCGGGAAAATTCAAATTTACGCACCGACTGCCTCCGCTGTGTTTTTCGAACTTATGAAAAATGAGTCTAGTCGAGGGTCCGTACCACCCTCTCTAGATCACTCCCTCCGTACTACTCCATTCTCTGCACTCTCTCTCTCTCTCTTTCTCTCTCTCTCACTCTTTTTCTCTCTCCCTCTCTTTCTTTCTCTTTCTTACTTTCTGAGTTTCACCCTTTTGGCTCTTACACCTTTTCTCTCTGAAGTCTTACAACTCGCCGATCGTTTTTCTTTATTTTCCTTATGAACTTTTGTGAGGTCGTGGGAAAAATTTCAAATGCCTTTTCTTACAATCGATCGATTAAAAGGAAACGACGAATTTTCTATCGCAAATTTTATCTATTTGATATAATATATATATAAGAAATATAAGTGCAGATTGTAGGTGATCAAAGAATTTTTTAAATGAAAATGACGATGTCACGTTTAATTGTTCTCTCTTTTCTTTTTCTTTTTTTTTCTTTTTTTTTTTTTTCTTTTCTTTTTTTTTTGCCAAAAAATAAGGGAAGCGTCAAGGGAAATGTTAATTTTCAACTTTTTTTCTTATCAATTAATTTTACATGTCGTTAATTAGACGAGGACGGAAAAGAGAAGGAAAAAGGCCATGAAGGGAAAAAACTTGGTTCATCTATTTTGTTCCCTCGAGTGGATCGAGTTGCTACGACTCGTAGCAAACTACTACCAGCGATGCTGGTTCACATTTTCCGGTAAGAACGTGAACTGTGGGTTTATATGTATCTTGTCTCCGGAGGTTATGCGACATAATTTATAACGCCGAGCTCGTCCGAACGTGTAAAAAGCGTACGCGAAAGCTAGGCTGAAACAGCTTCTAGGGTAACGGCTATGGGTTGGCCATCTTGATTTTCGAGATATGCCATGAGTTTAAATTATTACGTACCTATCTTCTGGGGATTATATTCTAACGAGTACCCATGGAAATCACTGCTTTTAATATATATATATATACATATATATATATATCCTTGTTAATATATTTAATATATATATATCCTTGTTACATGTAACTTTTTATTTCCGAATAATATCTCAAACTAAAATGAACTTTCGAAACTTACGAATATTTATAATGTATATGCAATTACATTATTTACACAGTATATAGATTATACTGTTGGATAGATAAAACGGTTTATCGAAATTCGTGAATGGTTTATCGTTGATTCGATTATTCAAAGTATAAATATCACTAAAAGAATTTTATGAAAGTGATTCGACTCAATTCCGACTTCTTGAGTTTCTTCTACTTCTTTCTTTCTTTCTTTCTTTTTCTTTCTTTTTCTTTCTTTCTTTCTTTCTTTCTTTCTTTCTTTCTACCGATTCAATAGGAAAGGTTTCTTTTAGCTTTGGTAAAACTTCAACGACCGTGGCTATTACCGTCCGAGATTAGACGTTTCTTCTTCTTTCCCGGCCTTTCTTTTTCTTCTATCTGCTTCTCTCTCTCTCTCTCTCTCTCTCTCTCTCTTTTTCTCTTTCTTTCACGACTAAACATTTGACTCTTGTTCTTATTTTTCTTTACGTCGAAAACACGAGAGAAGGATGGACTCGCGAAGTCTTTTGAGAACGTCGAAGGAGGAGGAGGTGGAGGAGGAGGAGGAAAAAAGAGAGGGATACAGAGAGAGAGAGAGAGAGAGAGAGAAATAGACGGTTCTTCGTTTGACTCGACGTTTACGATCGCTTCGAGTTTGAACGAGGCTAATCGTGCAGCAGGAAACGAGTCTCGAGCTTGAGATCTTGGACACGCATTTCGAAAGAAAGAAAAAGGAAAAAAAAAAAAGAAAAAAAGAAGAAAAAAAGAAAAAGAGAACGAGTCGCAGCTTTTATCTTTTTTTTTTTTTCTTTTCTTTTTTTTTTCTTTTTTTTTTTTCAGAACTTTCACTTCGAGTCCTGTTGCACAGAATCCATATAAAGAGGTCATTTAAATATTTGTCGTTGTTTATCACGTGTAGATTTCTAAACAAAATTTCACCCTGTCATTTTCGAATCTGTCAGTGACAGCAATGAGCCTAAAATTATTGATTATCGATTGATCGTTGTTGTAATCGAAAAAAAAAAGAAAAAAAACAAAAAAATAAAAAAAAAAAAACCAAAAAAAAAAAAAAAAAAAAAGAAAAAGAGAACCGATTGAAACATTAACGACAATATGAATTTTAAAAGCCGTAGAGAGAAATTTCGTTGTTGCACGATTGCGTTTTCGTAATATACGCACGCATTACAAAATATGTTCCGCGTTAGCCGTTTGCTCGTTGATGCTGGCATCGTTACCGGGGTTGAGAGAAAAAAAGGGGCGGGCGGGAGGGCTTGTGCACGCACGCGCACACAGACTTTGAAAATTTACGAGCGTCATTATTAAACGGGAGCCAAGGATGGTCCACGGGTGGTGCAGTCCCTTTTTTAAAAACGGTAGCTTTAGATATTAATTCCTTCCTCCGTTTACCCTCTTATACTTTTTCTCGTTCACTGCGCGCGTTCCAGCTGTGCACCGTTGCTCCCATAAGGTCGATGCTGGAATCAAAATTATTTGTCTTCTACAAATTCTTTCGCTTTCCTTATTCTCTCTCCTTCTCTCTCTCTCTTTCTTTCTTTCTTTCTTTCACTTTTTCTCTCTTTCTCTTTCTTCCTTTCTCTCTCTTTTTACAAAAGTGACGACGTTGACCGTAGCATTCTTAATATCAATGAAATATATCGAATATTTTGTTGTCCATTCAATTTTCCACTCCTTCTTGTAAGGGCAATATCGAGCGATGCAATTTCAATCGATAGCCGTGTATTCGACCGTGCGTCATATGTGCACATAACATACACCTATAGAACATACAGTATACGTACATATGCACACGTACGTAGTATGCACATATGTGTGCATACGTATGTATCGGTTCATCGATAAATGGATATACATTCCAGTTCTCGATCTATTTGGAAATAGTAAAAAACATACACGCGTAAATGCCCGGGATATTCGCAGACCGTTGACGGATAAAACACACAAGCATTTTCATCCTGGAAATTTTTAGATTGCATTTTTTATGGAACGCTATACGGGCAGGGAAGGAGGAGGGAACGGGTGGGACACGTACGGTCGCGAACGTATGTACGTAGTACATCGTTTGTATTTTATTGATCAAGCTCCAATCGCTCGATGCATATTTTTCAAAAATATTCGCCAAGTTTTTCACTCTTCTTTGGAATCTTTCGTTTCTTCGTTATTTGTAAATTCACGATAGCGTCGTCCTCGATACGACGACGATAATGAAACGCTTTGATTCTGCTACGCCTCCGGCTATGGAGGGATGAAATTCACGAAAATAATTCTACTCTCTGTTCTACCCAATATAATACATATACAGGTGTACGTACATGCTAACGTATGTACCTAGATCGGTTCACCCATTTTCAATACACCGTCGCAAATTGTGGTTAAGAGAATTGCACTTAAATTAGAGGCGAATTTCGTCTCTTTATTAGAAGATGAAAACGATGCAGTTATTGAGCCAGGCTGTACAACGTGAAACGATCCTGTAATTCTCTACTTGCATGCGCCCGGTCTGATACCAGAACGCTTACGCGCATATTTTCCTTCGTGTATGTGCACGAGGGTGTTCGGTATTTAGTACGAGTACGTTGTGTCGTCGCACGACTATGCTCTATGCGTGTACGTATCTATGTGTGCGCGCGCGTGTGTGTGTGTGTGTGTGTGTTGTGGATGTGAGTGTGAGAGAGAGAGAGAGAGAGAGAGAGTAAGCTCGTGTATCACAGCGACATGTCGTGTACGTTTGCCGTGTACCGGTGCAAGTTCTTATACGAAGTTTATGCGAACACAGGACACATACACACATAGGAATCATGAGATCCTGTATAAAAGGTACTTGGCCAAACATATGCGTGATTTAAAAATATAATATATTCAACGCTTGAACGCCATTGTGCTGTTTAACTAGTCAGCCATACTAACTATCATACTTTTCTCTATTTTCACTTCAGCTTTTTCATCGCTTCTCTTCGATCGAGCTTTCCTTCGCTTCTTTCTATCTTCCATTCTTCTTCATTCGTGTGAGCTTATAAGAGCTTACACAATATCCAACAAATATACATACGACGTATGTAAATATACATATATCTACTTTATTTTTATATCGTTATTTTTTTCCATACCTTCGTGTAAAACGAGTTCAACGATTTTTTTTTTTTTCTTCGTAAACCATACGGTGTAACGATCGATGAAGAGAAGGAGTATTTTTACATTTTATTTTAACATCGTCGTCGTCGTCGTCGTCGTCGTCGTCGTCGTCGTCGTCGTCGTCGTTGTCGTCGTCGTCGTCGTCGTCTTCGTCGTCGTCGTCGTCGTCGTTGTCGTGTTGTACAGCCTTTGACAAAAAAAGGTATCTCTTGCGCCCCATTTTGCTCTGACAATAACGAGCATGTTTTATTTATTCCTCTTTTTTTCCCCCCGTTAGTCAACTTATAATTAATCGTTGATATTTCGTGTTCTTATTTTTGTTTCAACCCGATGATATATTTTGACGTTGCTCGGAATTCGTTGTTTTAACATTTTCCTTATATCTTTTTTTTTTTTTTCCCTACTCTTCGTCTTTCTCGTCAAGTACTAAAATGAGAGATAGAGAGAATATTTAATCGAACCGTCTTCTCACTAAATGCATACTTACATACATACATATGTAAGTACATATACCTATAGATATATACCTTCGTGATATTCACGAAAGTATCTAATTTATCATGTTTTTAATGAAAAAGGTCTTTGAGAGTAAGTTACTCAACCGTTGTAACGCGTTGTAAAACCTTCGGGAAGGAGATTTAAGCGACCATTTATGTTCATGTAATTTAAACTAGCGTGTTCTATTAAATTTAAAAAAAAAAAAAAAAAAAAAAAAAAAAAGAAAAAAAAAGGATCGATTCAACTATATATTCCTGCTTGTCGTGAAAATAAAAAAATATTTACACGCCGTCGGAACGTGAAATATTATGAATCTATTTCTTTCATGGTATCTTAATATAGTCGGTATTACTTTAGTGAAAAACGTCCCTTTTATTTTCCTTCGACGGTTAATTAAAATTTTTATGATCGACCTCTCGCTCTATTAACGACTGAGTTTCGTTTGAAAAAATATGGACGAAAATTTTAATAATTATGTATAGAAAATATGATATATAATTCCTGTAAATAATGTTCTTCAATAAACGTTATACGACATCGGTTGATTAAAGAAACAATAGGAGTGACTGAAAAAAGGAAAAAAAAAAAAAAAGAAACAAAAAAAGTTTCATCCCATTCCCTTATATTAAAATCATTCCTTTCATTTGCGCGCGCATATTAATTTTAAATCGTAATATTTGTACGAGCGAGAACATTTTTTTTTTCTTTTCTTTTTTTAGTACGAACAGAAGTATTACTGTTTTCATCTGCAATATTATATTTATAAATGGATAAAAAAGGGATTCTTTAAAAAACAATATGTTTACGAAAAAAAAAAGAGAAAAAAAAAAGAAAAAAAAAAAAAACCGAAAAAGAATCCCCAATTTCATTTCTGTATAAAAGTAACCTTTTAACTCGACATATTATTATTAAAATGTGATACGTCTATGTTAATGAATGAAAGGACAAAATTTGAATACTAGAAAAATAATCGAACGAGATACGACGACATATGTATTTTTAAATTGTATTATAGAACGTTTTTAAATAATTATTATTGACGACGATTGAAAGTACGTTCGGCATTATAATTTTTCCCCGGAAAAAATGTAAAGATTATATGCGTACCATTTAATTTCGATCAATTAAGCTTTTAACGCGTTTCGACGTTCCGCGCGACGCTCGGCTAGAATTTTAGCAGAGACGGAGCATAACGTAATTTAATTAGATTTTCCCCTTACTTCGTTCACTCTAATTTAATCTCGTTCCACTAGGTTCTACATTCATTGCAATAAGGGCCACGGCACTCCTCCGCGTTCTTTGTTTTCATATCGTCGAACGGATAAGCACGAGCCGCGATAGATCTCGACGGACGTTCCACGTGCCAGTAGCTTAATTGCTCGGGGATTCGTGCTCTTTATACCTGTTAAACCGCGAATGTACTCACACCTTTACACGTGCCACGGCTCCCCTATTACATACATATACACATACACGTACATACGTCCATACACACATACTTATCTACATACATATATATACATTTTCACATTTCTATAGGAGTATTTTAGCTTATAACCTAATTAGAAGAAAATATTATACGCGATCGAATTGATTTATTCTCAATAACATAAAATATTGAAATATATATATTGAATATATATATATATATATATATATATATATATATATATATATATATATATATATTCATGTTCGGCAAGCACAGGTGTGCGAAAAAGAATTAATGAGTTAAAATACAGGATGTCAGAAAAAAAATTATGATATTTTGCAATACGAAGAAAAGGTTTTTTTTTTTTTTTCTTTTCCTCTTCTTTCTTTCCCCTTTATAAAACGATATATATCTGTTTCGTATTGGTCGTATTATTTATATTTCTTTTTAACGAGCTTTTATACGGCTTCATTCCTTCTTCTGTAGTCGCAATGCGATTTTCGAGACACCGTGTATAATTGATTCCGCGTAAATCGAATTTATGGATTCGACGATCCACGCGAATTATCGTCGGCTGTGGTATCTCTGTTATTGCTTTATCGTGTATTAGAGATAGGCAGCGGGAACTTTCCATTTCCTCGTTTGAAATTCGAAGTACGTTCTCCCGGAGATTTGTGCGAGTCGATCGAAGGGGTGGCGTAGTCTCTCTCTCTCTCTCTCTCTCTCTCTCTCTCTCTTTCTCTCTTTCTCTCGTATTCGCGGAGAATCATCGGATTGAGCTCGCTTCGTACAAACTTGTTTTACAAAGAGAAAGAAGAAAGGAAATGAAGAGGGAGAGGAGGATTATAAAGGAGAACAAAGGGGGATGAAGAGAGTAGGAGGAGGAAGTGGAAGTGGAGAAGGAGATGGTGAAGGACGAGGAAGACTACAAAGGGAATCCAATAACTTTCATGATCATAAAAGAACTACGTTATTACATCAAATCAAGGTTAAAACGATGTCTCCTTCGATATCGCCGGATGTAGATTGTTCATCGTGCGATTCAAAAGAATTTTCTCTCCTATTATCACCGACGGAATCCGTAGCCTCGTAGCCGATAATTATAGATCTGCGAGTAACAAAAAAAAAAAAAAAAAAAAAAAAAGAAAAGAAAAAAAAAAGAAAAAGAGAGAAGAGGAAAACGAATAAAGAAAAGAAAGAAGATAACACGGAAACTACGTTTGCGAATCGGTAATCATTAATCGATACTATTTTCTCTCTCTCTCTCTCTCACGGATGAGTTCTTCCTTCGCGTATCTATCGAATAATTTATATTTGATCGACGTTCATAAATTATTATTACGATCTTATTATTCATCGCGGGTATTCCTAAAGCTTCAAAATTCGAGGTTGACCCTCCGGAGAATTCGTACGTGACCCGAACGAAAATTCAGTTTCTTTCCATAAATCGGTAGATCAATCTTGCCGGTTTCTCGAAGTTCGTTTCAGAGAGTAAGAGGAAGAAGAAGAAGAAGAAGAAGAAGAAGAAGAAGAAGAAGAAGAAGAAGAAGCAGAAGAAGCAGAAGGAGAAGAGGAGGAGAAGGAGGAGGAGGAGGAGGAGAAAAAGAAAAAGAAGAAGAAGAAGAAGAAGAAGTGAAGAAGAAGAGGAAAAAGAAGAAGCGAAGAGAAGAGCATAGAGATAAGAAAGAATGGACGTTGAAACGGAAGAGGGATTGTACGAACGAGCGATGTATCAAATCGGATTCAATATCTCTCTTGACATTACGTAAAGATGCTATTTCTCGATTCGAGTTTGTCCTCTCTCCCTCTTTCTCTCTCTCTCTCTCTCTCTCTCTCTCTCTCTCTCTCATTCTCCTTTCTTATTCTTCTTTCTAGCAAATCCTACGACAACCATTCGACCAAAGCTCTTGCAAACGGTAAATTGAAAAGCGTAGCTATATTCGAGAAAAATCCGTTATCGTTCGTCTCTCAATTTGGATTATCGTTGATTATTATATCTTTTGGAAAGTTTAGAAACATTTGTATTGGCTACTTTCTACTGAAAACTAACGCCTGATACATCTCTTTCCTTGTCTATCTCCATATTTTTATTTTAACTTTTTCTTATTTCTCTCCTCCTTTTGTCTCCCTCTCTCCCTCTCTCTCTCTCCTTCTCTCTCTCTCTCTCTCTCGGCAGGCAGGTGTATTAAGTGTGAAATTAAAACGAATAGGATCGTCAACGTCGCGTGTAGAGTTTAATTTAAAAAAGTAGGCCACGATAAACTGCTTCGTGTATGGCATCATAAACTTGGCATTATCTTAAAAAATGGGCCTCAAAGAAGTATAAATCCGAACTACGTTATCCGACCCGACGACAGCCTCCTTTCGTTCCCTTCGGACCAACGAGACGATTTTAAATCCTCGATGAATAACGACCTTGAATTTTACATAAATTTCTACTTACTTTCGTAGTTGATATCTACAATGTTTTGAACGCTTGATATCTTTCGACTAAAAATGAAGAGAAAAAGAAAAAAAAAGAAGAAAGAAAGAAAGAGAAAAAAAGAACAAAGCAAGTGAAAAAATAATTTTACAATATCATCGTATTTTTAAGATTAATTGTCATTAAGAAATCATATAACAAATTATTTTAAATGAATATTTGATATGACATTCGTATAGTTAGGATCGAATGTTCATTTTCGAAATTTAAAATATCAGAAGAGATTTTTGTATGCAAGTCGATCGATGAGACGATTTTCTTAGCTTTCGGGATAAAAAGTGATTCCTTTCACGAAACTGGGAGTCAGAAAAAAGTGAAAAGAAGAAAAGAGAGGAAAGAAAGGAAGGAAAGAAGGAAAAACGAACGACCAGTGGATCAAACCGAATCCAATAACTCCCGTGGGATTACAACTCTGACCCGCGGGAGTCTATCGGGTTGGAAGATGCGAGGGATGAGGGACAAGGGCTGCCGTTGATGTTGCTGGCGTTGTTGGTGGTCGAAGAAGCACGAAGAGGGGAAGAGGAGGTCGGCCCGTGGATTCATTTTGAAGCTTCTGTTGACGAGACTTGGTAGCCTTTACTATTTTGCGATACAACAGACGATGACGATCTATATACAATTTGGGATAGTTGAATAAATACATACACACACACACACACACATATATATATATATATATATATGTATATATATATGTACATGCTTTGAGATTTGACTAGGTTATCCTTGATCTCCTATTAATCGATATATTAATATACGTATATTAGTATAGTCAATATATATATATATATATATATATATATATATATATATATATACGTTGACATACATATTATTATACTCTAATATGTCTAACATTGAATTCACGTTCCGTTCACTTAGGTTAAAATAATATAAATAAATAAAGTTAATAATATAATTGAATTATTAGTGATCGTATAATATCTATTTCAATAGAAAATTTCTCACAACTTTTCTTCTCTTGCATGGTATTATGGGATTATTCTTAAAGGTATTTTGATAAATTCGCCTTCTATAAAATATCGATTTTCTATTTTCGATGAAACACGCTCGGATAAAATCCATCGGTGGGAAGGGGGAGTGGGGGTTGCTTTTGTCGACGCGACGGAAGTATTTTCGAAGGAAAAGCCTTCGAAATCGTGAGGCGAGATATCAAAAGTACCCATAGCCGTGGGCTAAAGGTAAGAGCTAGCGGGCAAATGATGAAACACAAACGGTCGGTACTCAATCACGTTCGCGGTAGGTACAACGATTTTCGTGACGCGCCACGTGAATTCACCGCAAATTGAATTTCTCTGAACGTGGTGGTCTTACTCGCTATAGTAAATATAATACAAATACACATATATGGATAAACGCATATATATATATATATATATATATATATATATATATATATATATATATAGAAAAAACACACAGATCTTCGTGATGGTATTTATCTATACCTATATTTGAGAAGAAGGCGAAAAGCTTTCGTGACACAGGAATATACACAGGAACAGGGAAATACACATTTGTACGGAACAGAAAGTGAGATAGATGTAAGCAACGAAGAAACCGAATGGACGTTTCAGTAACCAACGATAGGTATATAACTTATAAGCCTTTCGTGGGATTTTGACAAATCGTCCGAATCCTGTTTCTATTTCTCTCTCTTTCTCATTCTATTTCTTCTACATTCCTTCGTGATCCTCTCTTCTAGCCGAGGGAGAATTACCTCGGTGACCAGTGGCGTGCCACTAAATTCTCATGCCTTGTTTCGGTGGTACAACTTTCCCAACCAAGTTCTAGTTTTTCTCTTTTCTACAGAATTCTTCATGTTTCTACTGTTTCTATATATCTCTTACCTTCTATACGAGTTACCTTTGTTTCGAGTACGTCGTTTGTAAAATTTACCAGCCTAGACCAAATACTACCTACCGTAGTAAATTTTTATCTAACTTCCCTTTTTTTTTTTTTTTTCCTTTCCCTTCTTTTACTTTTCTTTCTTTCTTGTTTCTTTTTTTCTTTGCTGTTGTTGTTGTTGTTTTTTTTTTTTGTTTCACATCAAATATACAGTCGAAACGAACGAATTCTTTTAATAACTCTCCATCTCTTTTTTTCATTATTCTTTTTTTGTCGCTTGATCGTGAACGAATAAACAAACGTCATTGAAAGTAGAGCCCTATTTACAGTGCAAACCTTATAAATGTCTAAACGCCCATCCACGTTCGTTATCCATTATTTATGTATAAAACGTTCGATGGAAACGTAGAGGAAGCTTTTTCATCGATCGATTTGCCATTATATAGTGTCTCGGTCCATATCTATGTTTGTGTGTTTGTAAGTAATGTATATACGTGGATGTTCAACATTGTATGTACAAAAGTTAAGCGCGAACGTAAGTATTAAGTTATGCATAGTTCACCGAACATTTGTCACGAATATGCAATATACCCAAGGAGATGCGCATTTAGGTCATGCACGCTATCGCTCATGAATTATCGACCGTTTACATATGTATATGTATCTATGTATATATATATGTATATACATATATACATTACATATTGTACGATCTATAGATTTAGTCTAATTATCAATCCACATAGGTATTAATCGTCGACGATTGTATTTAACGTTCGTAAAATTCTATTTTCTTTCTTCCTTGAAATAAGGTTTATGCTAGTTATAGAATTCCATATTTAGATTTCTATAAAACAATAAAATCGAAATAATGAAAATTGAATATTTCGATACGACGTGACTTAATTGACAATTGAACAGACATATTTTTAAAATATTACTATTTTTGTATTATCGTTTCGTAAAATAAAGTTATATTATGATAATGAAAGAAAGTAATGTAAAACATATCAATATTCTCATAACAATACAAATCGAGAATTACTTACTAACTAATGTGAGGTAGGGTATACTGTGTTGAAAATGTGGTGGACTGCAGGCTTCTTCCGGTCTTGAAATGGCACTTCCTGTTTGTACCTCTATAACGTGACCGTCTCTTCGATAAAATGCCATGCACATATAACCGCTTCGGCTGTGAACAATTCATATCGATTGAGATACAAAGGACGCGTATGAATATATGAATAAGTCTAAAATAATAACGTTTGAATTTGAATAGAAAGTATTTCATTTTGAAAAATGTAATTAATTCATATTTGAATGTAAAGTATTATTTCGAATATAAAAAAAAAAAAAAAAAAAAAAAAAAAGAAAAGAAGAAAAGAAAAAAAGAAAAAAACAGGAAAAAAAAGTTCGATGAGCATTGATCAATTTTCGAATTGATTAATCAATGTGTATTCCTTGTTAGAAAATATATCAAATTTAAATTATACATTAGGGACATTAATGAATAATAAAAATTACCATCCAACTGTGAAATGGGCAACAAGCATGATCATTATCATGCCCGGAGCAGCGTTCGATTGTTTTATACTATTGCAAAGAATTTTCACATCTTGATCCTCTTGTCCAGGAATATACTGTCCATCCAAAGAGCCACCGTCGAACCTGGAGGAACTACCGTTTGATCGAGCTACGTGAAGGGAAGCGTTTCTAGGATGAAAGGTATAGGATCTTGCGAGATCTAGTGTGTGCCATGTGAGTCCTCCGCTACTATGACCAGTCAGCCAGCTCGGGAAACGGCATTCGCCTGGTGATGAGACTGCAACACAAACGGATCAAAGTCAAACTCTAGTACAGTAATAGAACGTTCATTAAGGTTCTGCTATCTGAACAGTGTACTTATATAACGTTCTATCGTTTCTATTGATTCTAATTCATTAAAATTTATTTTTGATAGACGATAGAAAATCTTAAATGTTTTAATTTCAATTAAATATGAAAATATACTATTATATGATATAGCTAATTGAATCAATGCTCTAATTTTAATCAACGTTCGATATTTCAAATATAATATCATCTCTGTTAACCCATGAAATTTTCTTTATTATTTATGAGTATATAAAATTTGAAGGATCGAAAAAGTTATTTCGATCCTTTAGAAACGAGAAATGAGAGAAAAGGGTTAAGAAGGTTTAAGAGAGGGACGTATAGAGTAAGAAAAAAAGAAAGAAAAAGGGTGAATAGAAGGATGGAGGGATGGGCTGACAGTGTGCACGTTCGTACGGCCGCTTTTATGGGGCGTAAAAGCATTGTTGCACGACGTGGAAAAGAATGGAAATAATTCAGGTGCTCTTTCGATAAGTCCGCCGACGCGAGCAGCCGAAACACAAATTCCTCGATCGTAAAAATCGAATGGTGCTCTTTCTCTCTACCCCTCGATCTCACTCTCACTCTCTTTCTCTCTCTCTCTCTCTCTCTCTCTCTTTCTCTCTCTCTCTTTCTCTCTCACTTCCTTCGTTCCCCAAGCTCGTTCGCTTTTTTGTCTCTTTTTGCCTCTACGAGCTTTCTCGTTCCTCGTTTCCTCCTTCTCTCTCTTCTTCCTCCGTATGTACTCTCGATAGCTAGGTAGGTAGGTAGGTAGGTAGGTAGGTAGGTAGGTAGGTAGGTAGGTATAGCTAATTCGAATTTTAACGACGACGATAAAATCGCGCGGGGACATAGAAATGGCGGCTTGAACTTCGGTGCTTTTCTTTATTACCGAGTTACGCCGTAGCGTGTCTATATATGTGTGTGTATTTATGTATGTGTGTGTGTATATATCATGCTTGGCCGAACAAGTAACTAACTACTTTTCTCTCTCTCTCTCTCTCTTTTTTCTTATTTTTCTTTTCTCTTTCGATGGTAATTTCCATCAGGTTCGTATTTAATGCAACGATTATCCACGCAGCATGTCAATTCACGACTCGAGGCTATCATCGATTTCTCTCTCTGTTTCTCTCTCTCTCTCTCTCTCTCTCTCTCTCTCTCTCTCTCTCTTTCTCTCCATCCTCGCTTTGGACACAAGAGATAGGTCACTGTCACGTAAGAGAGACTCTCGCGCAAAATGTATGCACTCTATACACACATCCGTGTGTGATATCATCGTTTAAGCGATCCTCGAGCAACTCGAAGCGTCCCGTTGAATTATACGGAGAAGGAAATTTCGTGTCGAGCGAGGAAAAGGAAAATATGAGCACCGGCCGAGGCTCGATATTGTACTCCGAAAGAAAAATAGAGAATGCATGTACCGTCTCGTATTTTGAGCAGATATACATATGTATGTATATATGTATGTATGTATGTGTAAATGTACATACGTGTACGAAGAACAATAATAGCACACATGAGAATAATCCTTTTTTTTTTTTTTTTCTATACAGAGATATTCTATCAGTACGATCCTTTGTCCAAAACAACATTTCCATCCATTTTATACCACGATAATACGAATTTATTATAGATTCAAACTTCTCTCTCTCTCTCTCTCTCTCTCTCTCTCTCTCTCTTTCTCTCTCTCAATTTCTTTTTCGTTTTTACTTTTTACGATGGCCCATCTTCCGTAAAACGTTTCTTATTCTTGCAAAAGCGGCATCCTTCTCTTTCTCTCTATGGCTTTTCATTCGCTTCATAAACCTAATGTCTACGAAGGAGAAACTCGCGATGCGCCCGCAAAACTCGATATCTCGGGACGTGGCAATTTCTGTAACACCACTTTTTACAACGAAGAAAACGCTTCTTGGGTTCTGGTTACTCATCTACGAGATGACTTTTCTCGCTTCCTGGCGCCCAACTTCTTCTCACAGTTCTCTTCCTCCTCCTCCTCCTCCTCTACTTCTTCGTTTTTTTTCTCTTACCATCCTTTTTCCATCCCTTTTCTCGAATCTTCATGCTACCTTTCTTTTCTCACACGGGAGACAAGAGATTCCTGACAGAGTTTGTGTTACAAGATATCCTCCTTCTGTCCATCCGTTCTCTCTCTCTCTCTCTCTCTCTCTCTCTTCTTTTGTTACCATCCTGATCTTATTTTTGTTCCTCTTTTCTTTTCCTTCATCGACATTTTGTACGTTCGTGAAAACGTATTCGAATCGATTTTAATTCGGCGACTAATCGATACTATTGAAATCAGTTTAAGAATAAAATAGAAAAATAGAACATAGAGAAAGGGATAGAAATAAAGGATAATCCAATGTTAATTCATTTCTCTTTTTATTTGACTTTATCTTCTTTCATCTTATTTCGTTCTGCTCTCTTTCGCACATCTTTTCTGCAATGCCTACTACGACGAAGCTCCTACGAACTCATCTTTTTCTTTTTCATTTTGTACTTTTTTTTTTTTTTTTTTTTTTTACCAAGCAGCTCGTGCTCGTCCTCTCACAAGTTCTATCCGCGTGTCGTTGACTCCGCACTCGACTTAAAACGATTCGTGAAAGAAAGTGGCAACTGTAGAGGATAGTGGATAAGAAGAGAGAGAAAGAGAGAGAGAGAGAGAGAGAGAGAGAGAAAGAGAGAAAGGGATGGAGAACGAAATGAGAGGAAGATACAGAAAACCCACCGAAGTGAAATCCGTTAACGAAGTTTGCCCTGAGACTGTACGTACTAAGATACGGGTTTGTAAACTGAAAATGAGGAGCACGGGAGTAAGTGGAAATGAAAAAAAAAAAAAAAAAGAAAAGAAAAAAAAAAGAAAAGAAAAAGAAAAAAGGAAGGAAAAAAGAAAAAAGGAAAAAAGAGAAAGGAGAGAAAGGAGAGAAAGGAGGTCGAGCTTAGTGCCGTGTAAATATTCTCTCCTTTTTATATTCACGATCGTTAGTCGAAGTCAATACGTTTGACACGTTTGATCAGCGAGCTCTCATCAAAGATATGATATATTTTTTGCTTGTCGAATATCGAGGAAAAAGGTCGGAAGATCGATCTTTCTCTCCCTTTCTACTTTCCTTCACCGTCATGAAATAAAAATTGAGAATCGGCGTGGATAGTTACGAGAGTAGAAACGTGGATATTTTCGAACACGAATCGGAGAATCATATTTTTAAAGGAGCGTTTACGATAAGTGGCCGATTATTGGTCTTCGCATACTCGACGATCATTTTATATGGACCATTCACTCGGACCGATAAATCTCTTGAACAGACTCGTTCCTTGGGATTTTCGAGTTTGGTCGTGCTTCGTTCGAATAATTTTAAACGGATGTTTTTGTGGAAAAACGAAGAACGATTTCAAAAAGAAGAAATGATAAGAATGTTCACGGACATTTTATGATTTAGAGGAGAGTTTAAAGATATTTCGATAGATCTATTATCGATTCCTCACCTTTCTTCAAGGTCATTGTTCTAGAGCCCTCCATAGGACTGGAAAGGCCATTGCAAGTAGCATCACCACTCTGAGCCACCCGGTATATTTCGGCCGCGCCCTCGGGCACCGGTCCACTCGGTAGGGCGACGTCATGATGCATGGCGCCCATGCCCATGGCAGCTCTGTTTAGATTGCCCTGCACCGTCTGACTGGCCTTCTCGTAGACGAAGCATCGGTATCGATCTTCGTTGCTCGACGCGTGGTTGTGATGTAAACGGCCGACGAGGTACCGGCTGCTACCCTCCTTCCATGTGGCCAGGCACTCGAGCTCCTCCACTGGAAACACGCGAATTTACGTTCTCCTGAACTCGCGATCTTATACAAAAATAAAGATTCTCAAAACATCCTTTATAATGTATTCTTACTTTCAATATTGTTTCCTTAAGATCCATCTATTTCGTTATCAGAGAATAATCATTCATCGTGGAAAAAAATAATGAATTATATATAGAAGTTTATTTTTGTCAGTTGACACAACATCGTTAATATTTACCGATCTATATATTTTATATACGTAATTCATTTGCAAATAAAATGAAAAATTAGAATCGAACATTGTTGACAAATGAAATGTTTATTTACATGTTTACAAATATTACGAATTATTTTCTGAACAAATTTGTGTATACGTTCGAACGAACCAAGATACAAAATTTTACTTCTTCTATCAATTCATGATCGTTACATGGATATTTGTCCTGTATATGTAATAATTTCATTTTATTTGGAAACAAATTAAATTCGTTAAAATCGAACGGGAAATTGAAGTTCTCTTTTTAAATTGAAACATTTTTATTTCAACGGGTACAAGCTAAATGCGTTTTAAACGTGAGGAATTTAATGTCACGTGCAAGAGACGTGCACGATCGATCCTTGGAAATATTTCACGACGATTTCCTCGACGATTTTCGAACTTACTGTGAAAATACTTTTAGAAACTGACGTTACGCGCAAAGCGACGATTCTCCGTTAATGAAAAGATCCTCACATCTTGGTAACGTCGCTCGAAGGTTAAAGCCGTCGTCGTCGTCGTCGTCGTCGTCGTCGTCATTGTCGTCTATCGGCATCGCTTTGTAAATACAACGGCGACGACGACGACGACGACGACGACGACGACGACGACGACGATACAGGCTCGCATAAGATATAGTTCGCTCGTATACCATCGAGAATCATAAACCTTGTGACTGAGAGTCTCTGTACCCGATCGCGAAAGAACTTTTACAGAAATGTAAACGGATGGTTGGAACTATCTGTAAGAAAAAGAAAAGAGGAAAAGAAAAAAGGAAAAAGAAAAAAACAAAAGAGAGTACGTTGTGGCTTAAACGGAGAGAGAAAAAGAGAAATGGACACTGATAAAAAAGGAGAAAGGAAAAATAGAGTGGAAAAATGGGATGGAAAGAGACGAATGAGAGAATGGCAGAAAGAGATAAAGAGGAAAAGAGGAAAAGAGACAAAAAGAGAGAGAGAGAGAGAGAGAGAGAGAGAAAGAGAGAGAGAGAGAGAGAGTAACAAGAAAGAGAAGCTGAAAGTCCGAGTAGTAAGAAATCGAGTCGAGAGGAGTGACCAGAGAAAGAAAGAAAGAGAGAGAAAGAGAGAGAGAGAGAGAGAGAAATAGAGAAAGAAAGAGAGAGAGAGAGAGAGAGAGAGAGATTTCCGGTTGAAAAACGATACCCCGATTTCAAGCTGTCGCCGCAGGATCGTTCGGGATCGTACTTTTGCTAGAGCGGTGAAAGATCCTTTGTGGAAAAGAGACGACGACAACGACAACGACAACGACGACGACAACGACAACGACAACGACTACGACTACGACTACGACGACGACGAAGAAACCAACAATTATCGGTTCGGTAACGAAGTCGCCTCGAGGCGACACCAACGAGAACGAGAAAGAGAGAGTGCAAAGAGCGAGATCTTATCATCCTCTATCGCCACCTCTGCCATCATTGGCACGACCAGCTTTTCCTCTCCTTCTTTCATTCATCCTCTCTCTCTCTCTCTCTCTCTTTCTTTCTTTCTTTCTTTCTCTATATTTCCCTCTCCTTCGTTCTCTTTCTTTTCTTACTTCCGCTCGTTCTTCGAGATCCAGGCTTTCCCGAAGAGCCGCGTATCTAAATCACATCTTACGGAAAAGTCGAGCTTCTCTCCTTCTTCTTCTTCTTCTTCTTCTTCTTCTCTCTTTCTCTCTCTCTCTTTTTTTTTGTCGATTCTCTTCCTTCTTTACCCCCTCCCCCCTACCTCCCCTTCGCGTCCCGCTCCATTGCTCAGCCTCTCTTTTTGATCCTTGATCCTACCGAATGACGTCGCGAGCAATTTGCGAGGAGCCAAACGAAAAAACCGTCATCTCATATCTTTTTACATTGAGAAGATTTGCTCTCGTACTTTATAAGGATATGTTTGTTCTTGGCACGTAAAAGAATTTGTGTCACATGTTAAAAAGGAAAAAAAAAAAAAAAAAAAAAAGAAAAGAAAGAAAAAAGAGAAAAGGGAAAGAGGGAGAAATAGCTAAGGATCTTTTAGACTCTTTAGATCAAGAGAATTACGGTTGGTAATACTTCAGAGGAAACGTCACGTCATTATTTTTCTAAATGAGATTCGTCATCTCGTAATTCACAGGTGTTAAATTTCAAAGATCACAATCGTAACAAATTCTACGTAATAAAATGAATGAGATTTATATCTGTATAGATATAGCATATGTATATATCTATGCGTCGATTTCTAAGTGGTAACATTACTTTTATATATATATATATTATAAGCATATATTTTTATTTCCTCTTTTATCCTATATCCTATTTGACTATAGTGCAATTAGAGTAATGCATTTGGATGAATCGACGTGTGTAAAGAGATCGAATGGGTTTGGAAGAAGAGTAGATGGGATGGATGACCGTGAGGCACCGGGGTAGGGCATCGAAGCGCCGAGGCAATTTGATTTTTGAAAATTCGTCGTCCGACCGTACCGAGCATCGAGCTTCGCCACAAAGCGCTGGTTAAAAGTACGTTTCAGTCCGGTTACATTTCGCATCAAATTGTTTTCATTTTGGCTGGACGTTCGGTCGAGAACGCGCGGTTAAAGCGTATCGACGTTAAATCGAATCACCACCGAGGAAAAATGCAAATGCAAAAGATCTCTTTCTCTCTCTCTCTCTCTCTCTCTCTTTCTCTCTCTTTCTCTCCGCCCCCCCCCACCTCTCTCTCTCTCTCTCTCTCTCTTTCTCTCTTTCTCTTTTTTTCTCGATTGCTTTTTCGTCGTTTCGTTCGTGTACTACGTATTCACCTCTTCATTGATCTATTCGTATTTATGCTCGTGGTATTTACACATTACATATTGCTTTATTTATTCTACTTCTATTTTCGGAACTTTGCTTAAATAACACCGGTCAAAATGTAACGAAACGTAATAAAATGTTATTGCAATTCGTTCTAGGTGCAATTGTTGAAAGATAAAACACGCGACTCGCGGTTGTATATCAGACGTAACGTGGCGTGACTTTTACAACAATTAATTTAGTAACTGTTTGATCGAATTTGCCGTAGATAATAATCTACGTCGGAAAAAATAAAAGATAAGACGATCCATCCATTTATTTTTCACTACGTCGTTCGACCGTAAAAGATGCATGTCTATTTAAAGCGAGGGGAGAAAGAAGAGAGAGAGAGGGAGAGAGAGAGGAAGAAAGGAAAAGAAAAGAACAAAAACTGGAAAAAAAAAGAAGTTTGGCTTCGTTCCAGTTTCATGAGACCAACGTCGAAGGTATAAATCTCTCGGAGGACTCAACGCCAAGCCTATGCGCGTACCTTTTAAAGAAATCCACGTTGACGCAAATCGAGAGGGTGGTTTTAGTAGGACGGGATGTTCGTTAACGGGACGAAAGTGATGGGGTTGGTCTTCTTAGTCCTCCGTTCGTCGAGACATTTAGCTCGGTAACCGCCCTCGATTTCTCGATCTATAGGGTGCGACACGAAATCGTTAATCTCGAGGTCGTCGAGTCCTTACCAAGTCATTCCCGATAAGAGTATCTCTAGAGAAGCCTTCTACGAGACACGATTTATCTTCTCTCCCACTCTCTATTTCATTTCTCCTAACCTTCTCTTTCCATCCTCTTCCGAAGACACTTAACTCGCCTTTGAGAATATCCTAATGGTATACGTATATTTGATACTCAATTAGAGACACGGATGATTTTGTGTCCGTCCTTGTTTTATACTTCAATGATATAATCTCACTGTTATAGTACACATTTTTACGAGTTGTATCTTGGTTCGTTCGTAAAAAGAAAAATAAACAAATATACATGTTGACGATTATTGTTAAGGAAAAATTATAACAGATTTTTATTAATGCTCATACGTTTAATAAAGTTTAATAAAATATATTATTTTGTTTTAATTTTATTTTACATCACTCACCGGCACTTTCGGAAGCGGAAACGTCCGGACAGGCCTGATACCTGAAAAGGAGTCGACTGTCGTCCGTGCACGTGTCGACGTTGCTTTGTGGAATCGAGCAAGTACCATGACCTCGATTATACGAGAAGGTCATTGGTCCTCGAAAGGGACACGGTACTGGGAGTGCCTCCTCGCGAAACATTGAGTACAGGAGCGCATCGCCGGTGATGTACGAGCATAAAGACGACAAGGAGTTTCTAGTGTGGCAGTAAGCTGTGAACAGAAATTAATCTTCCATTTATCTTCCCGTTAAATATATGTATATATATATATATATATATATATATATATATGTTGTAATAAATACCATGAAATCGAGATTAAGGAATTAGGAGATTAGAGGATTTTTACAAATGATATTTCAAGAAAAATATTAATATCTTTTTTATACGTGTCCATCGTTGAAATTATTATTAAAAGAAAAAAAAAGAAAAAAAAAGAAAAAAAAAAGAAAAAAAGAACAAAAGAACAACTTATTATTCTCAGAAAATTATGAATCAAGACTTCGAGTATTTTTATCGTCCGAACCAGAGAAGCTTGGAAAGCTTCCGACGATGAGTAGAGTGAAATATCTTCTTCATACGTCTGGTAAAGAATTTTAATCGTGAGAGCGAGCAAAAGGTGAAAAATTCTTCAATCGCTTATGCCGCGAGCAAAAAACCTCCCGCTTTTGAATATTTTCTCCTGGAAGGTACATACATACATACATACATACATACATACATACATACATACATACATACATACATATATACATACATACATACGACGAGCGTGTAAATGAAAAGTTGCCGAGGTATCTTTTCACGGTCGGAACGATTTTACGACGACGACGAGAACGATGATATCGATCGTGTCGTTTCGAGAGAACATTAGCCAGGGTGTTCGAAAAGTTTCGACGAAGGCACGTTCGATTTTCATGGCTTTAAAACGTAGAATATTATGTTAGGACACGACTCGAGAGAACATTAACCTATATTTTGGAAGTTCCAACCCCCTAGTTGACTTTTAGAGACAGTTGACTCACTCCCGTCTTTTTTTCTTTTTTTTTTTTTTCTCCTTCTCCTTTTACCTCCCTCGACCGTGAAAACTCCATTAAATCGCTATAAATACTTTTCCAAATTACCTCCTGTACGATTTGAATGATGCTCTTTAAATATCGTCCGCCGTTCATATAACTTTTGAACATTTTAATAGCGATGGCTAGTCCGTCTTATTTCTTTTCGAATTAAATCACAATTATCGAAGGATCTCATACCTTTCTTTCTCTCTCTTTCTCTTTTTCTTTCTGTCTGTCTCTTTCTCTTTATCTCTCTAACTCATTTAGATTTGCATATAAACGTCGGATTTTCTAGCGTACACGTAATAAAGCTGGATAATTAAGATTAATGTTTTCGAGTAAAAGTCGAGACAGTCCTGCTAAACCGTTGCTACGCTCGCATACATAAATGTTGCGTGTAATAACGCCACAAGTGCGCTAATTACCGCGCTAATGTAAGCTCGTTTAGATCGTGACCAAAAGAAAAAAATAATATAGCAAAGAGTTTACTTATATGTATGTGTATGTGTGTGTATGTGAGAGAGAGAGAGAGAGAGAGAGAGAGAGAGGGTGGGAGAAAAAAAAGAATGAGATGTAAAAACGAAGCAGAAAATCTAAAGAGATAGATGGATAAATATATTTATTTATTTATTTTTTTTTTTTAATATATCCAAAATTCATATTAACTAAAAGGATCGTTTATCGATCAAGTGAAAAATACGAGTGACGTAAAGGACGATGATATCATCTTCAGTGAAAAAAATAAAAATTTAATACGAAAGTTACTCGACAAAAGAAGAAAAAGTGGTGGAATGACGAATTTTAACCAAATACATATAGTACCAAATACATATAGACGAGTTAGAAGTAACTCCAGGATAGAAAACGTTCCTCGCGATTTCTTTTCTTCGAGTTCGGAAAAGTGGCGTGACGAGTCGGCAAAGACTTCGCCTCGCGAATGAACTTAACTTTTCTCGCGCGCAGGTGTTACTCTAAGCGAAGAAAAATGAACGAAAGCCCGACTATTAGTTTCTTTCGTGCATAGAATCGCATACAACAGCACCAACCAAGTCGTTACGGTTCGTCTAGTTTTTTTCAATTGATATTTTTGCCTTTTACTTATTTCACATTTACTTATTAAAATATATTAGAGAAAAATTATTTATTGAAAATTAATTGGATGAAATGTTTTGTGAAAAGCATTATCTTTGTAATATTTTTGTGGGAAAAAAAAAAAAAGAAAAACAAAAAAAAGAAAAAATAAAAACAAAGGAAAGAACAAAATTGTAAAGTGAAAAGTGGAGAGAGAGAGAGAAAGGGAGAGAGAGAGAGAGAGAGAGAGAGAGAGAGAGAGAGAGAGAGAAGAAGGAGAAACAATTTCGTTGATGTTAAGAAGAGCCATACACGGATATTTTCTCTCTCTTCCTTTTTTTCTTTGCCAACACCGAAAGCACGAAGCAATAATATTGTGGCGCCCGAGGCGATGGGTGGAGAAAACGGGACCTAATTTTAAAACTATTAAAGCGTTGCAAAAAGTGCAATATTGTGTTTTACCTCCGCCGTTGTTCTCCGTCCTTTCCCTCGCAATCCCTCTTTCTCACTCTCTCTCGCTCTCTCTCTCTCTCTCTCTCTCTGTCTGTCTGTCTCTCTCTCTTTCTTCTCCCTTCCTCTGGGATATGCTATCCTAAACGCTCTTTTTATTTTCTATTAAACGCTTGCCGTTATTTATGCTTTCCTAGACGTTAAATTTTCACAAATGGAAAATAGAAAACGACGTGAATCGTTAAGGTAACGTTCCTTTAGCATTAATTCGTTCTGATCTCGTCGTTCGCATTTTATTTTCTTTAGAACCTCCTAAAAGTTTTTATAATCCTTTAACTCCGTAGATCCTGACGGTGATAATTTAACGTCTCGCTCGACGCGCGCGTTAATTCGCGACGCAACGCTTAGGAGACAAAAGGGGGCTTTTATTAAATAGAAGAAACGATTTTTCCGATGTAAGGAGACAGACAAAGCAAGTAGAGTGGGATGATCGCAGAGACAGAGGATGGTTTACTCGTCCGTTTCTGTCACTTCTCTTTCGTCGTATTTGTTTATCTGTCCTTTTTCATGTCTACTTGTCGTTCCATTCTGACCTAATTCTCGGTTCTTCTAGCTATTTCACTCGTGCCCGAGCATTTTCCCGTCTCTTCTACTTTGTGTATCACGGTTAGTATGTACTACAATTCTTCGGAGTGACAACGACGGACCACCATTGGCCGACGACCCATATTTTTTCGCGGCCAGCAGCAGCACGACTATTTCGGCCACGAAAAGCAGACAAATGCAAGCTGCGGGCGACAGTATTCTCTTCCCGTCTGTCTATCTGTCTTTCTATCTCTCTCTCTCTCTCTCTCTCTCTCTCTCTCTCTCTCTCTCTCTTTATTTCTCCCTCTCTCTTTTTCTCTTTCTCTGTCTGCTTGCCTGCTGCTTGCGGTATAACACTAGGCAGATTAAAAATCTGTTAAAAAGAGAAAGAGAGAGAGAGAGAGAGAGAGAGAGAGAGAGAGAGAGAGAAGGGAAGCCAGAAGAGGAGACTTTGACAAATTGTCGAAAAATATGGGCAAAGAGGCAACATCCACCGCCAACAGTCCTGGGTCCTCTATTCGTTCTTTTCTCTTATCCTTTTTTGGCTAACCATGTAACATCGTCACACACTCATCCCATTGATCTTTATTCCTTCTCCATCTCTCTCTTTCTCTCTCTCTCTCTCTCTCTCTCTCTCTTTCTTTCTCTTTTTTCTTTCTGATCTACTGCCAAACTCTACTTTCTTTCCACAACGCGTTATCGTTATATCCTTTCTATTCTACATCACGGAGTTGGATCGTATTCGCTGTCGGATTTTCTTTCACGCGAGAAACTTAGAAACTTCGATCTTTCTTCTCACTCGTTACGTTAAATAATAAATTTCGATCTTCCACTGGTAGAACGATACCATTCTCCCTCTCTCCCTCTATCTCTCTCTCTCTCTCTCTCTCTCTCTCTCTCTCTCGGTGCTTCCACGATATTTCACATGAATAGAAAATCAAGTTCGTATTGAAGAACCGCGGAATAATTTCTAACTTTTCCAGTTATCCGATCGACTTTTTTTTCTTTGAATTATTTTCCTTTGATCTTTATAATGCCTTTTGTTTTTTTTATGCGCGCTCACGCGCATGCGTGAGAAAAAGTGTATACGTGTGTGTGTGTGTGTGTTGTGTATGTATGTATGTATGTTTGTTTGTTTGTTTGTTTATCTTTACTTCCTTTTTTTCCTTTTTTTTTTTCTTTTTCTTTTTGTTTTTTTTTTTTCATTTATCTTTTGTTGTTCATGATCGATAAAACTGTAGACGAAATGGGTATAACGTGTCAAATCCAGCAGTTTCCAACACGTCCAACCAATAACCTACTTCTCATCCTAATTCATATTTACCAGCACCTCTCTCTAACACCCACACATCTATTCCTTCACCGATATATGATCTTTCCCGAGCGTTCATTTCGTTCCCTTGTCACTACGTTATCACTTTCGATCATGGTTGGTCGATCAAAGTGTCGTTAACACGATGCAAAAGAAAGAAAAAAATACAAAAAAAAAAAAAAAGAAAAAAAAATAAAAAATAAAAAAAAGAAGAGACGAACGATATCGTCTGTATATTTCTAAACATCGAACTTGTCCGAACGTTCCACTTAAGCGAATTTATTGATCGAGACATCCCTTGAAAAGGAAAAAGATGGATAGACGAATATATTGGATTCGTCAAAGAGATTCGATGAGTTACAAATAGAATGCAATCGTATTGTTTAAGCAGAAGAAGACAAAGACAAAGAGAGAGAGAGAGAGAGAGAGAGAGAGAGAGAGAGAACGTTCAAATTACAGTATAGAATAAATAATTATCCAACTACATAAAATTTAATCTCGATTTATCTCAATATATATATATATTAAAGAATATAAATATAAATAACAAATATAAAATATCATGTAACGATCTGAATTTTCTTTCTTCTTTATCGAGATAACACAGTATAAACATTGTAAACGAGTTTTACAGTCTCGGTGGAATTAACAAAACCATTTATTCTTTCCTAGTCTTTTATCTCGTCGTTATTTATACTAAGAAAGAAAATCGTTAAGTTCTCTTCGACGAATAATTCCCTACGTCCTATGACATACTTTCTCTCTCTCTCTCTCTCTCTCTCTCTCTCTCTCTCTGTCTCTCTCTCTCTCCCCGTCTTTCTTTCTATCTCTTTCTATGTCACTTATCCCCCTCTTTGCCTTCCTTTTTTCCCCCCTTTCTCTCGTCATCGTCGAGCTTTTAATTAACGATCGGCATTCTAATTAACGAGTGGATTTCCGAAGTGGTAGTGGGAAAGGATCGCGCGGCAAAATGTGCACAGCTGGGAAATCGCTATCGATCGAGAACGAAACAACGTAGTGGAGAAAAGAACGGAGGAGGACAACGGCGAATGCTCCCATCTTTTCCATGAAGCTTTCTTCTTTTACCCTACCTCTTCTACCTCCACCTCTATCTTCACTTTCTCCTCCTCCGCCTTTTCTTCCTTCTTCTCCTCGCAGATTGTACTTACTCTCTTTGTACTGGAGAACATTGGAGTGCTTCTCGTGAATGACGACGCAGCGGTAGCAGGATTTCCTGGAACGAAGAGAAAGACGATGTTCCTTTAGTTTAAAGTCCCGCAATGTCCTATTCCCTTCTCCTTCATCCTTCTTGAAGAAGGATCAAGGAATGGTAAGGGAAAAAAAAAAGAAAGAGAAAGAAAAAAAGAAAGAAAGAAAAAAAAGAGAAAGAGAGAAAAAAATATAAGGCGCACAATCACGATTATGAAATTTTTCTCGTTCATTTGCGTCGTACTTATCCACCTCGCCGTATCTCGAATTCTTTTCAAGACTATTTGAAAAGTACGAGTACACTGAGTGCTATATATATATATTTTATACTGCATGAATATACTATTAATCGTTCCGAGCATAGTCCATGAAAAAGTCATTAGGAAAATATCTCTCGTAAAGAAAAGGGAAAAAAAAAAATTGGAGAAAAAAAAAAAAATAAATAAATAAATAAAAAAGAAAAAGAAATAATAATAATAAAGAAGAAAGAATGAGGAAAGAAGAAGTAGAAAAAAGGGAAGAAAGAAAGAAAACGAAAATCGAGAAATAATTTTGATAAAATTGACAAGAATAAAAGATATTGAAATTCCTGTATAACGATTAATTTAATATTATAATAAAGCGAGGACAAACGAGACACACGGTTATACATTTTCTTTCGACCATGGCCGTATTCCGTGAGGCCGTTTCCTCGGATTTTTTTTTATCTCGCTCGCCGGCCCGTATCGATCGAACTCGCCCCCGTGGTGAAAAAGGTGGAGAAGGGTGTAGAAGGAGAAGAAAGAGGAGGAGGAGGAGGAGGAGGAGGAGGAGGAGGAGGAGAAGGAGGAGGAGGAGAAGGAGGGTGAAAGCCGATAGAAATCTCCACGAAAACTTGAGGCAACTCGTGTGACACGAGCATTACGCGGGGAAACAACGTCGACTTTCTCTCTCTCTCTCTCTTTCTGTCTCCCCTATATACAGGCACATACATACATCTATACATATACACATACAGTCTTCTTCTTCATCTACCACGTACTCACGTCTATCCCCTCCCAACTCCATCGTACTTTCTTTTCCTTACGTGTATATTGCGGGTATTAGAGAAGAACAACGTAACTCCACACGTAACACCACAGCGCTCTCTCCACTTTACCCCCAAACCTTCTTTCTCTTTCTTTCTCTCTCTCTCTCTCTCTCTCTCTCTCTCTCTCTCTCTCTCTCTCTCTCTCTCTCATCCTTTTCTTTGACGACGTATCCCAAGCTTTGGCCACTTCTCCTTCCTTTTTCCTCCAAGCTTTTAATCCTTTCCAGACCCGAGGCCAAACTCTACGGGCAGTGCAAAACGGCACACACGAGGAGGAACGAGCCAAGCAACCGTCGGGCGAGGCGCCAGCAAGGCTGCGATATGACACGACGAGAGATCGAAACGGTACGAATTGCGAAACAAACAGTACCTCGGCTAGCTCGTCATCCGACCCAACGCCGATAAATTGAAAAATAACGATATCGATATCGAAATATATCCACCCACGTAACTATAGTTATAACTACAGTTATATATACGTATGTCATTGCTAAAGCTATCCTTGCAAAAAAAAGGGACAAGATTGAACGAACGATATGGCGGCTTTATAGGATTGATGAAATTTTGAAATTTGCCATCACGTCGATGCGCGAAAACTAACACAACTGAAAAAGAACGATATTCGTTTTCCATCGATTTCTTGTTATTTTTGTTGTACTCGTTATCGTTGTTATTATTATTATTATTATTATCATTGATATATTATTAGTTTGATTGTTTTTATTCGGTAAGATTACGAAACTCCATAGGAATTCTTTTTATACGTTAAGATAACTATTACTTACATGTCGACTAAAAGGAATTTGTCCCCCTCATTGTGGAGACACCTGCCTTTACTGGAAAGCTCATTCCTGGATATTACAATCGATTGCCTCACGCCACTTTGAAACCAGGTGCCTTCCCAACGCGGTGGAAATGTACATTCTGAAACAATTTATTGAAAGAACATTAATTTTTTGTCGGCAACAAAACAAAAGTAGAATACATCGATATGTTATATCAAAATTTTCAATACTATTTCATTATTTCAAAATAAATATGAATATTTTGTCATTATTACAAATAAATATGAATATATAGAAAATAAATATTAATGTTTTATCATTATTATAAATAAATATGAATATATAGAAAATAAATATTAATGTTTTGTCGTTATTATCGATAGAACGACTTTGAAAGCTTATTGATTAAATATAATATATATAAATATACATACACACACACACACACACATATATATATATATATATATATATATATATATATATGTTGAAATATTTTCATTCTCTCTTCCTTGTCACTTACGTCGCGGATCCTTCGAAGAACGCGAACAAATATATTCCATCTCCGAGATTCGATTATCCCTGTCACGAAGCCAAAACGGAAGCGTGTTTATATGGAGCTTTCTTGGAAGAAGATTCGGAGGGAAGAAGATAGAGATAGAGGTGACTTAGATGGAATAGAAGCGGGAAGATGAGCGAAGGATCCTGTAATATCCACGATGAAGTAATTTGGGACAAATCGGTACGCGGAGCGAAGACAAAGGTTGTTGGAAGGAGAATGACTATATATGTGTGTATGTGTATATGTGTGTGCGTGCATATGAGAGAAGGAGAGATAGAGAGTCGCGGTACCGAGATGAGAATTCCCAAGGTGGAATAATCCCAAGGGCGAGGCGAATTTCCGGGAACTACCGTCGACGTGGAAGGGATACATCCCGGCGAGTTATCGACGATAATCGAAATCCAGGGTAGTCCCTTGTGCCTCGTTCGTTTCCCTATGTTCGCGTCCACGAGTCCAAAAGACCAAAATGCGAGTTGGCTAACGTGTTTCCACATGCACACATACATAATGTATAAAAAGACTCATGTACATGTGTATCTTTGTTGTTTTATTAAACAAGATAAAGATGAATCAAAGAATCTCAAGATTTTATTCTCCGATAAATTTAAACGATCTGCGATATAATTTTTTTTTCTTTAAACGCTTAAATTTATATAAATTATTATTCATCATCGTCATATTTTCATTTGAACATTTAGGAGTATTATTAAAGAAGAGAGTGGAAGAAAAAGAAAAAGAAAAAGAAAAAAAAAAATACAAAGAAAAAAAGGAAACAAAAAAATTAACTGGTATCGTCGTTAATTCGTCTATGTGGTTGTTCCTTTTTAACTACTTTTCCATTTCTTTTTTATCTTTCGATCCTAGGTGTAAAAGGTGCATGAAAGCATAAGCAAAAACTGTTTATTCGCGGAGGGCGTCCTTCGACGAGCTTAAGTGCCTTCCTTTTTCTCATAAAGACGTTTGTACAAACGAAATGGTTTGTTCATTTTTTTAACCGCGGGGATGTACTTAACGCGTAGAAAGATGTAAACGGAATAAAGTGGTCATTTACTCTGGAACGTTTTCACGTGTAAAATTGTATGAGACCGTGACATGGAAAGTGGATGATTTACTGAACGAGTTGAAGAAAGATAAGATAAAGAAAGAAAGAAAGAAAGAAAGAAAGAGAGGGAGAAAAGGGAGGGAGAGGGAGTAATGATAAAAGAATGAAAACTTAAGTACGCGTTTGCTTGTTTTATCGAATTTGAAGAGGTTTTCTCTTAAACTCGCGTTTAACTAAACATTTTATAACCTTCATAAAAATCCTTCAATTAAATCATCGCATGGATGTTATTATTATTATTTTTTTGTTTTTCAACTTTTAACGACATCTTTTAAACGTTCAACAGGATTAAACGATCTTACGTAAATGAAAATTATTTCGAGGATCTCTTTAATCGTATGAATAAAAAATATTTGAATGGAAAAAATAAATATATGAATGTTTCTCGAATATATATATATATATATATATATACGTATATATATATTCTTTTTTTTTTCTTTTTTTTTCTCGAGAAAGATAAACGTCCTATTATTTGTCAGTATTAAAGAAGCTTTTATATTTAACATGTCTTTAATGGATCGCTCTTACGTATATATACAAGGAAAAAATATCAAAGTCTATGTTTTCTTCTTTTTTTTCTTCTTTTTCTTCTTCATCTTCTCCTTCTTCTTTTCCTTCTTCTTCTTCTTCTTTTTATTTTCTACGCGAGAAGACGTCGTCGCACCTTTTAATATTGTTACTTTTTCTTCGTTAAAGCGGATCCTCACGGATGATTGCTTACAATACTCGTGAGAAGAACCGTTGGAGAAAGAGCTCTTGGTGTTCCTTCTCAAAAGATGCAGAAGGTTTGTTATCGTTTCTTGCGGTAAACTAACAAATAATATTGACTCGTATAATTGCCGATGGCGGATTACAGCTTTCAACGTTAACGTTTCTTCGTCATTGTAAGCTAAAGTTTTTGACGTTTACCAATTGCAATAAAAAGTATCTCGAAAAGTATCTCTCGATTTTTTTCTTCACTCGGATGTTCATTAAAACAAACAATTGCAACGAACTCGAGACTTTACAAGACTATTTTGTTTCTTCTTTTTTTTTTTTTCCCTTTATTTTTTTTTTTTTTTTTCCCCCACGTAAGCACGTATGTAGATCGATTTTATGATTACGTAATAAAAATATGAACGTCAATGTCAATATTTTGTAATTCTAATCTCACTTTTATAAGGATTTTTAAAAATGATTTTCTCTCTGTTCTCATATTTTTTTTTTATATCCTATCTTTTTTCTTTTTTTTTTTCTTTTTTTTTTTTGCTTTTTTTTTTAGGAAAGGTATAGAACTTAGTACGATGTATTTATTGCAGGTGTACTCGTAAATGAGTATGTGTTCGTAAATGTTATATGCTATCTTAGCATAATGAAAACTGAAAAGATATTCGAAGGAAGCAATGTCAAAAGCGTCGTGCGATTTATTGAACATCGATTAGAGAATTTCTAAAAATCTACGTCAAGTATACTAAGTCCCGATTTAGTAGAATGATCTTTCATGGATGAAAAAGAGGGGAACAGATGTACAACATCCCTTGATATAGAATGATACAATCTGTTTATCTAAACGTTAATAATAGCACATAGACAAACATTTTGCGATTGGAATGTCTCGTAATGATTTTTCAAAAGATGAATAGAATTAGAATTAAACGATAAACAATAAATAAATGTTAATAAACTTTTATATATTCAATTTTTATTAATAAATAATTCTATGTGAGAATGATAGTATGGACAAATAAATAGAAAACTTTGTCTTAGATCTTTCATGTCAAAACGATTCAAGAAAAATGATATTCTTTAATTAGAACTTGAAAGAACGACTGTCGAAAATTTCGAACGCGAAGATTCATCGTAATGCGTTTGCCAGATCAGGTACATTTCGGAGACGGAATCAATACGACGTAGGCTTGTAGTGCTGTTACTGGAGTGAATCCACCAACAGGCACCCCCTTTCTCTATCCCCTGCGGCATCCTAGTACTACCTATCTCTCTTTATCCATCTCTCTCTCTCTCTCTCTCTCTCTCTTTACCCCTTCTATCGTCGTCTCACCAATGTCGACCACCCCCAGGGCATTTATTTATTTCCATGTGGTTCGTATATCGTACGTTGCCTCTCCCGATTTTCGAAGAGAGGGAAAGAGAGAGAGAGGGAGAGGGAGAGAGAGAGAGAGAAGAAGGATGGGTGAGAGAACATCGAGGGAGTGAGTCGCGATTCGTGGCGAAGTCGTAAAATCCGCGGGCGAGACTCGAAATCCGTAATCACAGTTCGCACCAGCCACCGTCCGTGATGGAGGATCTCGCTCTTGAGCGAGAGGGACGAAGGAGAGGGTAGTACTGGTTGTTCGTGCTAGAAGGGCGAGAAAAAAGGGAGAGTGAGTTCGGCACCCTCGTAGAATTTCCCTACCGCTGGTATTCGATAAAAATGTACATTTCTCTCTCTCTCTCCTCTCTTTCTTTCTTTCTCTCTCTCTCTCTCTCTTTCTCTCTCTCTCTCTCTCACTCTCTCTCCCTCATTTTTTTCTTTTTTTCTTTTCCCTCTCTTTTTATTTCATTCTGATTATCCTTTTAACCCTTTGACGTTGAAGCGACCGACAGGTGTGACAGGTGACGGCCCAAAGGCGGCTTTATTTTAAATCTTTTTCCTGGATCGTTCGTAGGGGACGATTTTGTTATGGGAAATTTCTCGATGTAGAGTTTTAAAACTAACACGAAACAACGATATATATATATATATATATATATATATATATATATATATAGTTCATATATATATATATAAACTTTAATGTCCTCGTGTAATCAATCGTACGCAATTGCGTTTAAAATTTTTATCGATCGAATTTCAATTTATTTATTAGAAATCGATGTGCAGATAGCATTACTATAAATTTAGAAAGATCGTACGAATTATGATGATTCCGAGGGATGGGGAAAATATCTCGTGATTCGAATTATACATTGAAACACGCTGACGTATAATTATAGTGTTTTTATTCTCACGGATGGGACATTATTTTCGTTGTCTTTTTATTCGTCTTCGTTTTCCACCTCTTCTCCTTTCTCTGGTAGTCTAACGACCCCCGCGAGGATATAATTCACCCCTCGAAACGGTCTACAACGTACAGCAGTCCGATAATAATAACACGAACGATAATGATAATAATAATGCGAGAGCTCGTCCCGAAGGGAAAATAAGAAGAAGCTTAGTCCGAAGTCCCTTCGAGCTTGTATGAATGCAAAGTATACCTGTGTATTAAAATACAAAAAGAAAAAAAAAAAAAAGAAAAAAAAAAAAAAAAAAAAAAAAAAAAAAAAAAATAAGAAAAAAACAAAGAAAAAGAAAAAAGTAATAAAATAAAATCAAATAAAAAAGAAACAAGATAATAGGAAAAAAAAAAGAAGAAGAAAGAAAAGAGACAAGTAGAAAATGATTTCGTATCATGAGAGATGCTTCATTCAAATCTATTGGTCCAGATTTCTTATTCTTTTTAAAAATAGAAAAGAAATCCGGAGAATCTTAAAATACGACCATTTAAATCTACAGACCGTATTTATTCATTATGAAAGTCGGTCAGGTATTAAGAGCAATCTTCAAATCTGTACACGAACTTATAGTCCATCTTTTCTTAAAGAATTTTCCCTTCACGCGTTGATACTAATTGTTCTCACGGACGAGACATTATTTTTCGTAGTCTCCTTATAAAGCACCTCTTTCGTCTCTTCCAGCTTTCTTCTCTACCTATATACTTCTCTTCCTTTCTCTAGGGGGTTAACGATCCCAAAGAGATCGTAATTCACCCATCCGAATGGCGGGCGACATCGTATCCACCACTCCGTTCTCTCTCTCTCTTTTCTCTCTCCGCTCTTTCTCTCTTTCTCTCTCAATTCCCTTTAGTTGGTCGAGTTGTTTCGTGCGGGTCACGTGACCAGAGCCAAAATTTCTTGATTAAGACGATGGCACGCGATCCACGTTGATTATACGCATGTACATATAACATTTATGTACTATAAGTATATATATATATACATATATATGATATATATATATATATATATATATATACATATGTTTCTCTATTGCGTTTCATTTCTTAGTTTTCCTTTTTTTCCTTTTTTCTTTTTTTCTTTAGTC